>NC_074675.1:683261-749153 GCF_029448725.1 Salvelinus fontinalis
GACCTTTTTAGGAACACCATTATTTTGGTCTTACTGAGATTTACTGTCAGGGCCCAGGTCTGACAGAATCTGTGCAGAAGATCTAGGTGCTGCTGTAGGCCCTCCTTGGTTGGTGACAGAAGCACCAGATCATCAGCAAACAGTAGACATTTGACTTCGGATTCTAGTAGGGTGAGACCGGGTGCTGCAGACTGTTCTAGTGCCCGCGCCAATTCGTTGATATATATGTTGAAGAGGGTGGGGCTTAAGCTGCATCCCTGTCTCACCCCACGACCCTGTGTGAAGAAATGTGTGTGTTTTTTGCCAATTTTAACCGCACACTTGTTGTTTGTGTACATGGATTTTATGATGTCGTATGTTTTACCCCCAACACCACTTTCCATCAATTTGTATAGCAGACCCTCATGCCAAATTGAGTCGAAGGCTTTTTTGAAATCAACAAAGCATGAGAAGACTTTGCCTTTGTTTTGGTTTGTTTGGTTGTCAATTAGGGTGTGTAGGGTGAATACATGGTCTGTTGTACGGTAATTTGGTAAAAAGCCAATTTGACATTTGCTCAGTACATTGTTTTCATTGAGGAAATGTACGAGTCTGCTGTTAATGATAATGCAGAGTATTTTCCCAAGGTTACTGTTGACGCATATTCCACGGTAGTTATTGGGGTCAAATTTGTCTCCACTTTTGTGGATTGGGGGTGATCAGTCATTGGTTCCAAATATTGGGGAAGATGCCAGAGCTAAGGACGATGTTAAAGAGTTTTAGTATAGCCAATTGGAATTTGTTGTCTGTATATTTGATCATTTCATTAAGGATACCATCAACACCACAGGCCTTTTTGGGTTGGAGGGTTTTTATTTTGTCCTGTAACTCATTCAAGGTAATTGGAGAATCCAGTGGGTTCTGGTAGTCTTTAATAGTTTGATTCTAGGATTTGTATTTGATCATGTATATGTTTTTGTTCTTTATTCTTTGTTATAGAGCCAAAAAGATTGGAGAAGTGGTTTACCCATACATCTCCATTTTGGATAGATAATTCTTCGTGTTGTTGTTTGTTTAGTGTTTTCCAATTTTCCCAGAATTGGTTAGAGTCTATGGATATACCTCTCTCTCCCTCTCTACCTCTCTCTCCCTCTACCTCTCTACCTCTCTCTCCCTCTACCTCTCTCCCTCTCTACCTCTCTCTCCCTCTACCTCTCTACCTCTCTCTCTCTCTACCTCTCTCCCTCTCTACCTCTCTCTCCCTCTCTACCTGGCTGGCCTGCCTTTAATCAATAATAGGTGGTCTGGTCGAGATACAATGTTGTTCATCCACCCACAGCCTTATGAATATCCTTCAGGACTGTTGATGCTAGATCAGAATAATCAAAACACAGACTGTAATGTCATGCAAATGGATGCACACCTGTTAGAATGTATGAACGATGCCTGCACCACCTCCAAGCTTGGCTTGAGACTTTACTGAACAGAGTGAAATAGTTTACTGAACAGAGTGAAATAGTTTACAAGGGGAGAGAGAGAGAGAGAGAGAGAGAGAGAGAGAGGGAGAGGTGTGAGGGAGCCTGCTAGTTTACCTATTGATTCCTTAAAAGCCTTTTCTCATTATTGTCCAGTGCAGGCCAAGGTAGCCAGCTATGATGGGTTGGGGGAATTTAAAGGTTGAATGGTGTTTACTTGTTTTAAATGGCAAAATGTTTGAGTCACCATTAGCAGTTTTCTTTCTCCAGTAAGCTTTCAGAAGAAGCACGCTAAGACCAAAAAAACAAGTCTACCAACGGCAGGTGAGGACGGGAGATAAAGGTTGCCATTGACAACCGAGAGGGGGTTACGTGCCCTGTCAGTACAGTATGTGCCCTGCAGAAGAGCATTTTAGAAATATTATGCAGCATCCATTGGACAGACTACATTAAACTACAGCCTTCAGTGGTGTGAAGTTTCCCCTACATTATCTACAGCCTTCAGTGGTGTGAAGTTTCCCCTACATTATCTAGTCTTCAGTGGTGTGAAGTTTCCCCTACATTAACTACAGCCTTCAGTGGTGTGAAGTTTCCCCTACATTATCTACAGCCTTCAGTGGTGTGAAGTTTCCCCTACATTAACTACAGCCTTCAGTGGTGTGAAGTTTCCCTTACATTATCTACAGCCTTCAGTGGTGTGAAGTTTCCCCTACATTATCTACAGCCTTCAGTGGTGTGAAGTTTCCCCTACATTATCTACAGCCTTCAGTGGTGTGAAGTTTCCCCTACATTATCTACAGCCTTCAGTGGTGTGAAGTTTCCCCTACATTAACTACAGCCTTCAGTGGTGTGAATTTTCCCCTACATTATCTACAGCCGATTACCCTTTTCCCCTTCCTCCCTGTCTTCTAAGAAGGGGAGATATATGTTGCCCAACATTGAGACAATAGTTATTTCTTAAGTAAAAATGGGATTTTGGGAGGTAAACTCCTTCCCCGGGACAGAGGTAAAGCATGGAGAGAAGACCAGTATTAGGATGCAGAGACGATGTCCCTTGCCTCTCCTCTCCTCGCTTATCCCTCTCCTCGCCTCGCTAGCGGCCTTGCCAGCCCGAATCAGAGGAACACGAGGGAGGGAAACCAGATTGGTTCAGAATGAATTATTAACCTCACCTTCATGGAAGATTAAACTAATCCATCCACGTGTTGCCAGGACTTCTCCTGAACACTACTGCTTCTGAACACAGCTCTACCCTCCTGAACACAGCTCTACCCTCCTGAACACAGCTCTACCCGTCTGAACACAGCTCTGCCCTTCTGAACACAGCTCTGCCCTTCTGAACACAGCTCTACCCTTCTGAACACAGCTCTGCCCTTCTGAACACAGCTCTACCCTTCTGAACACAGCTCTGCCCTTCTGAACACAGCTCTGCCCTTCTGAACACGGCTCTACCCTTCTGAACACAGCTCTACCCTTCTGAACACAGCTCTACCCTTCTGAACACAGCTCTACCCTTCTGAACACAGCTCTACCCTTCTGAACACAGCTCTACCCTTCTGAACACAGCTCTGCCCTAATGGCCACAGCTCTACCCTTCTGAACACGGCTCTGCCCTTCTGAACACAGCTCTGCCCTTCTGAACACAGCTCTACCCTTCTGAACACAGCTCTACCCTTCTGAACACAGCTCTACCCTTCTGAACACAGCTCTGCCCGTCTGAACACAGCTCTACCCTTCTGAACACAGCTCTACCCTTCTGAACACAGCTCTGCCCTTCTGAACACAGCTCTGCCCTTCTGAACACAGCTCTACCCTTCTGAACACATCTCTACCAGTCTGAACACAGCTCTGCCCTTCTGAACACAGCTCTACCCTTCTGAACACATCTCTACCAGTCTGAACACAGCTCTGCCCTTCTGAACACAGCTCTACCCTTCTGAACACAGCTCTACCCTTCTGAACACAGCTCTACCCTTCTGAACACAGCTCTACCCTTCTGAACACAGCTCTACCCTTCTGAACACAGCTCTGCCCTTCTGAACACAGCTCTACCCTTCTGAACACATCTCTACCAGTCTGAACACAGCTCTGCCCTTCTGAACACAGCTCTACCCTTCTGAACACAGCTCTGCCCTTCTGAACACAGCTCTACCCTTCTGAACACATCTCTACCCTTCTGAACACAGCTCTACCCTTCTGAACACAGCTCTACCCTTCTGAACACGGCTCTACCCTTCTGAACACAGCTCTGCCCTTCTGAACACAGCTCTACCCTTCTGAACACAGCTCTGCCCTTCTGAACACAGCTCTACCCTTCTGAACACAGCTCTGCCCTTCTGAACACAGCTCTACCCTTCTGAACACATCTCTACCAGTCTGAACACAGCTCTGCCCTTCTGAACACAGCTCTACCCTTCTGAACACATCTCTACCAGTCTGAACACAGCTCTGCCCTTCTGAACACAGCTCTACCCTTCTGAACACAGCTCTACCCTTCTGAACACAGCTCTACCCTTCTGAACACAGCTCTACCCTTCTGAACACAGCTCTACCCTTCTGAACACAGCTCTGCCCTTCTGAACACAGCTCTACCCTTCTGAACACATCTCTACCAGTCTGAACACAGCTCTGCCCTTCTGAACACAGCTCTACCCTTCTGAACACAGCTCTGCCCTTCTGAACACAGCTCTACCCTTCTGAACACATCTCTACCCTTCTGAACACAGCTCTACCCTTCTGAACACAGCTCTACCCTTCTGAACACGGCTCTACCCTTCTGAACACAGCTCTGCCCTTCTGAACACAGCTCTACCCTTCTGAACACAGCTCTGCCCTTCTGAACACAGCTCTACCCTTCTGAACACAGCTCTACCCTTCTGAACACAGCTCTACCCTTCTGAACACAGCTCTGCCCGTCTGAACACAGCTCTACCCTTCTGAACACAGCTCTACCCTTCTGAACACAGCTCTGCCCTTCTGAACACAGCTCTGCCCTTCTGAACACAGCTCTACCCTTCTGAACACATCTCTACCAGTCTGAACACAGCTCTGCCCTTCTGAACACAGCTCTACCCTTCTGAACACATCTCTACCAGTCTGAACACAGCTCTGCCCTTCTGAACACAGCTCTACCCTTCTGAACACAGCTCTACCCTTCTGAACACAGCTCTACCCTTCTGAACACAGCTCTACCCTTCTGAACACAGCTCTACCCTTCTGAACACAGCTCTGCCCTTCTGAACACAGCTCTACCCTTCTGAACACATCTCTACTAGTCTGAACACAGCTCTGCCCTTCTGAACACAGCTCTACCCTTCTGAACACAGCTCTGCCCTTCTGAACACAGCTCTACCCTTCTGAACACATCTCTACCCTTCTGAACACAGCTCTACCCTTCTGAACACAGCTCTACCCTTCTGAACACGGCTCTACCCTTCTGAACACAGCTCTGCCCTTCTGAACACAGCTCTGCCCTTCTGAACACAGCTCTACCCTTCTGAACACAGCTCTGCCCTTCTGAACACAGCTCTGCCCTTCTGAACACAGCTCTGCCCTTCTGAACACAGCTCTACCCGTCTGAACACAGCTCTACCCTTCTGAACACAGCTCTGCCCTTCTGAACACAGCTCTGCCCTTCTGAACACAGCTCTGCCCTTCTGAACACAGCTCTGCCCTTCTGAACACAGCTCTACCCTTCTGAACACAGCTCTGCCCTTCTGAACACAGCTCTACCCTTCTGAACACAGCTCTACCCTTCTGAACACAGCTCTACCCTTCTGAACACAGCTCTGCCCTTCTGAACACAGCTCTGCCCTTCTGAACACAGCTCTACCCTTCTGAACACAGCTCTGCCCTTCTGAACACAGCTCTACCCTTCTGAACACAGCTCTACCCTTCTGAACACAGCTCTACCCGTCTGAACACAGCTCTACCCTTCTGAACACAGCTCTGCCCTTCTGAACACAGCTCTGCCCTTCTGAACACAGCTCTGCCCTTCTGAACACAGCTCTACCCTTCTGAACACATCTCTACCAGTCTGAACACAGCTCTGCCCTTCTGAACACAGCTCTACCCTTCTGAACACAGCTCTACCCTTCTGAACACAGCTCTACCCTTCTGAACACAGCTCTACCCTTCTGAACACAGCTCTGCCCTTCTGAACACAGCTCTACCCTTCTGAACACATCTCTACCAGTCTGAACACAGCTCTGCCCTTCTGAACACAGCTCTACCCTTCTGAACACAGCTCTGCCCTTCTGAACACAGCTCTACCCTTCTGAACACATCTCTACCCTTCTGAACACAGCTCTACCCTTCTGAACACAGCTCTACCCTTCTGAACACGGCTCTACCCTTCTGAACACAGCTCTGCCCTTCTGAACACAGCTCTACCCTTCTGAACACAGCTCTACCCTTCTGAACACAGCTCTACCTTTCTGAACACAGCTCTGCCCTTCTGAACACAGCTCTGCCCTTCTGAACACAGCTCTACCCGTCTGAACACAGCTCTACCCTTCTGAACACAGCTCTGCCCTTCTGAACACAGCTCTGCCCTTCTGAACACAGCTCTGCCCTTCTGAACACAGCTCTGCCCTTCTGAACACAGCTCTACCCTTCTGAACACAGCTCTGCCCTTCTGAACACAGCTCTACCCTTCTGAACACAGCTCTACCCTTCTGAACACAGCTCTGCCCTTCTGAACACAGCTCTGCCCTTCTGAACACAGCTCTGCCCTTCTGAACACAGCTCTACCCTTCTGAACACAGCTCTGCCCTTCTGAACACAGCTCTACCCTTCTGAACACAGCTCTACCCTTCTGAACACAGCTCTACCCGTCTGAACACAGCTCTACCCTTCTGAACACAGCTCTGCCCTTCTGAACACAGCTCTGCCCTTCTGAACACAGCTCTGCCCTTCTGAACACAGCTCTGCCCTTCTGAACACAGCTCTACCCTTCTGAACACAGCTCTGCCCTTCTGAACAAAGCTCTACCCTTCTGAACACAGCTCTACCCTTCTGAACACAGCTCTGCACTTCTGAACACAGCTCTACCCTTCTGAACACAGCTCTGCACTTCTGAACACAGCTCTGCCCTTCTGAACACAGCTCTACCCTTCTGAACACAGCTCTGCCCTTCTGAACACAGCTCTACCCTTCTGAACACAGCTCTACCCTTCTGAACACAGCTCTACCCTTCTGAACACAGCTCTACCCTTCTGAACACAGCTCTACCAGTCTGAACACAGCTCTACCCTTCTGAATACAGCTTTACCCTTCTGAACACAGCTCTGCCCTTCTGAACACAGCTCTGCCCCTCTGAACACAGCTCTGCACTTCTGAACACAGCTCTGCACTTCTGAACACAGCTCTACCCTTCTGAACACAGCTCTGCACTTCTGAACATAGCTCTGCCCTTCTGAACACAGCTCTGCCCTTCTGAACACAGCTTTACCCTTCTGAACACAGCTCTGCCCTTCTGAACACAGCTTTACCCTTCTGAACACAGCTCTGCCCTTCTGAACACAGCTTTACCCTTCTGAACACAGCTCTGCCCTTCTGAACACAGCTCTGCACTTCTGAACACAGCTCTGCACTTCTGAACACAGCTCTACCCTTCTGAACACAGCTCTGCACTTCTGAACACAGCTCTGCCCTTCTGAACACAGCTCTGCCCTTCTGAACACAGCTTTACCCTTCTGAACACAGCTCTGCCCTTCTGAACACAGCTCTACCCTTCTGAACACAGCTCTACCCTTCTGAACACAGCTCTGCCCTTCTGAACACAGCTCTGCCCTTCTGAACACAGCTTTACCCTTCTGAACACAGCTCTGCCCTTCTGAACACAGCTCTACCCTTCTGAACACAGCTCTACCCTTCTGAACACAGCTCTGCCCTTCTGAACACAGCTCTACCCTCCTGAACACAGCTCTACCCTTCTGAACACAGCTCTACCCTTCTGACCACAGCTCTACTCTTCTGAACACAGCTCTGCCTTTCTGAACACAGCTCTGCCATTCTGAACACAGCTCTGCCCTTCTGAACACAGCTCTGCCCTTCTGAACACAGCTCTGCCCTTCTGAACACAGCTCTGCCCTTCTGAACACAGCTCTACCCTTCTGAACACAGCTCTGCCCTTCTGAACACAGCTCTGCCCTTCTGAACACAGCTCTACCCTTCTGAACACAGCTCTACCCTTCTGAACACAGCTCTGTCCTTCTGAACACAGCTCTGCCCTTCTGAACACAGCTTTACCCTTCTGAACACAGCTCTGCCCTTCTGAACACAGCTCTACCCTTCTGAACACAGCTCTGCCCTTCTGAACACAGCTCTGCCCTTCTGAACACAGCTTTACCCTTCTGAACACAGCTCTGCCCTTCTGAACACAGCTCTACCCTTCTGAACACAGCTCTGCCCTTCTGAACACAGCTCTACCCTTCTGAACACAGCTCTGCCCTTCTGAACACAGCTCTACCCTTCTGAACACAGCTCTACCCTTCTGAACACAGCTCTACCCTTCTGAACACAGCTCTACCCTTCTGAACACAGCTCTGCCCTTCTGAACACAGCTCTACCCTTCTGAACACATCTTTACCAGTCTGAACACAGCTCTGCCCTTCTAAACACAGCTCTACCCTTCTGAACACAGCTCTGCCCTTCTGAACACAGCTCTACCCTTCTGAACACATCTCTACCCTTCTGAACACATCTCTACCCTTCTGAACACAGCTCTACCCTTCTGAACACGGCTCTACCCTTCTGAACACAGCTCTGCCCTTCTGAACACAGCTCTACCCTTCTGAACACAGCTCTACCCTTCTGAACACAGCTCTACCTTTCTGAACACAGCTCTGCCCTTCTGAACACAGCTCTGCCCTTCTGAACACAGCTCTACCCGTCTGAACACAGCTCTACCCTTCTGAACACAGCTCTGCCCTTCTGAACACAGCTCTGCCCTTCTGAACACAGCTCTGCCCTTCTGAACACAGCTCTGCCCTTCTGAACACAGCTCTACCCTTCTGAACACAGCTCTGCCCTTCTGAACACAGCTCTGCCCTTCTGAACACAGCTCTACCCTTCTGAACACAGCTCTGCCCTTCTGAACACAGCTCTGCCCGTCTGAACACAGCTCTGCCCTTCTGAACACAGCTCTACCCTTCTGAACACAGCTCTACCCTTCTGAACACAGCTCTACCCTTCTGAACACAGCTCTGCCCTTCTGAACACAGCTCTGCCCTTCTGAACACAGCTCTACCCTTCTGAACACAGCTCTGCCCTTCTGAACACAGCTCTACCCTTCTGAACACAGCTCTACCCTTCTGAACACATCTCTACCCGTCTGAACACAGCTCTACCCTTCTGAACACAGCTCTGCCCTTCTGAACACAGCTCTGCCCTTCTGAACACAGCTCTGCCCTTCTGAACACAGCTCTGCCCTTCTGAACACAGCTTTACCCTTCTGAACACAGCTCTGCCCTTCTGAACACAGCTCTGCACTTCTGAACACAGCTCTACCCTTCTGAACACAGCTCTGCACTTCTGAACACAGCTCTGCCCTTCTGAACACAGCTCTACCCTTCTGAACACAGCTCTGCCCTTCTGAACACAGCTCTACCCTTCTGAACACAGCTCTACCCTTCTGAACACAGCTCTACCCTTCTGAACACAGCTCTACCCTTCTGAACACAGCTCTACCAGTCTGAACACAGCTCTACCCTTCTGAACACAGCTTTACCCTTCTGAACACAGCTCTGCCCTTCTGAACACAGCTCTGCCCTTCTGAACACAGCTCTGCACTTCTGAACACAGCTCTGCACTTCTGAACACAGCTCTACCCTTCTGAACACAGCTCTGCACTTCTGAACACAGCTCTGCCCTTCTGAACACAGCTCTGCACTTCTGAACACAGCTCTGCACTTCTGAACACAGCTCTACCCTTCTGAACACAGCTCTGCACTTCTGAACACAGCTCTGCCCTTCTGAACACAGCTCTGCCCTTCTGAACACAGCTTTACCCTTCTGAACACAGCTCTGCCCTTCTGAACACAGCTTTACCCTTCTGAACACAGCTCTGCCCTTCTGAACACAGCTCTACCCTTCTGAACACAGCTCTACCCTTCTGAACACAGCTCTGCCCTTCTGAACACAGCTCTGCCCTTCTGAACACAGCTTTACCCTTCTGAACACAGCTCTGCCCTTCTGAACACAGCTCTACCCTTCTGAACACAGCTCTACCCTTCTGAACACAGCTCTGCCCTTCTGAACACAGCTCTACCCTCCTGAACACAGCTCTACCCTTCTGAACACAGCTCTACCCTTCTGACCACAGCTCTACTCTTCTGAACACAGCTCTACCTTTCTGAACACAGCTCTGCCCTTCTGAACACAGCTCTGCCCTTCTGAACACAGCTCTGCCCTTCTGAACACAGCTCTGCCCTTCTGAACACAGCTCTGCCCTTCTGAACACAGCTCTACCCTTCTGATCACAGCTCTGCCCTTCTGAACACAGCTCTGCCCTTCTGAACACAGCTCTACCCTTCTGAACACAGCTCTACCCTTCTGAACACAGCTCTGCCCTTCTGAACACAGCTCTGCCCTTCTGAACACAGCTCTACCCTTCTGAACACAGCTCTGCCCTTCTGAACACAGCTCTACCCTTCTGAACACAGCTCTGCCCTTCTGAACACAGCTCTGCCCTTCTGAACACAGCTTTACCCTTCTGAACACAGCTCTGCCCTTCTGAACACAGCTCTACCCTTCTGAACACAGCTCTGCCCTTCTGAACACAGCTCTACCCTTCTGAACACAGCTCTACCCTTCTGAACACAGCTCTGCCCTTCTGAACACAGCTCTACCCTTCTGAACACAGCTCTACCCTTCTGAACACAGCTCTACCCTTCTGAACACAGCTCTGCCCTTCTGAACACAGCTCTGCCCTTCTGAACACAGCTCTGCCCTTCTGAACACAGCTCTACCCTTCTGAACACAGCTCTACCCTTCTGAACACAGCTCTGCACTTCTGAACACAGCTCTACCCTTCTGAACACAGCTCTGCACTTCTGAACACGGCTCTACCCTTCTGAACACAGCTCTACCCTTCTGAACACAGCTCTGCCCTTCTGAACACAGCTCTGCCCTTCTGAACACAGCTCTGCCAGTCTGAACACAGCTCCACCCTTCTGAACACAGCTCTACCCTTCTGAGCACAGCTCTACCCTTCTGAACACAGCTCTGCCCTTCTGAACACAGCTCTGCATAAGCGAGAGAGAGATATTAGATTCGATTTTATTAGTCACATGCACAGGGACGCAGATGTAGTTGCAGGGTACAGTGAAATTCTTCAGCTGCGAGTTCCGACTTTGCTGTTGTGAATAAAACATGCAAATGAAACAATACATACTTTAAATAATAACATTTACATATTTACAACAAAAGAGAGAGAGAGAGAGAGAGAGAGAGAGAGAGAGAGAGAGAGAGAGAGAGACAGAGAGAGAGAGAGAGAGAGAGAGAGAGAGAGAGAGAGAGGAGAGAGAGAGAGGAGAGAGGAGAGAGAGAGAGAGAGAGAGAGAGAGAGAGAGAGAGAGAGAGAGAGGGCGAGAGAGAGAGGGCGAGAGAGGGCGAGAGAGAGAAAGAGGGCGAGAGAGAGAGAGAGAGGGCGAGAGAGAGAGAGAGAGAGAGAGAGAGAGAGAGAGGGCGAGAGAGAGAGAGAGGGCGAGAGAGAGAGAGAGGGCGAGAGAGAGAAAGAGGGCGAGAGAGAGAGAGAGGGCGAGAGAGGGCGAGAGAGAGAGAGGGCGAGAGAGAGAGAGGGAGCGAGAGAGAGAGAGAGAGAGAGAGAGAGAGAGAGAGAGAGAGAGAGAGAGAGAGAGAGAGAGAGAGAGAGAGAGATCATCTGGGCGAGAACAGTTCAGTAAAAGAGTAGACCTGATCGACAGTGGTCTGTTACCTCCACTGTGGACAGGAGAAGACTAGCTGTCTGTTACCTCCACTGTGGACAGGAAAAGACTAGCTGTCTGTTACCTCCACTGTGGACAGGAGAAGACTAGCTGTCTGTTACCTCCACTGTGTGGACAGGAGAAGACTAGTTGTCTGTTACCTCCACTGTGGACAGGAGAAGACTAGCTGTCTGTTACCTCCACTGTGGACAGGAGAAGACTAGTTGTCTGTTACCTCCACTGTGGACAGGAGAAGACTAGCTGTCTGTTACCTCCACTGTGGACAGGAGAAGACTAGTTGTCTGTTACCTCCACTGTGGACAGGAGAAGACTAGCTGTCTGTTACCTCCACTGTGTGGACAGGAGAAGACTAGCTGTCTGTTACCTCCACTGTGGACAGGAGAAGACTAGTTGTCTGTTACCTCCACTGTGGACAGGAGAAGACTAGCTGTCTGTTACCTCCACTGTGGACAGCAGAAGACTAGCTGTCTGTTACCTCCACTGTGGACAGGAGAAGACTAGTTGTCTGTTACCTCCACTGTGGACAGGAGAAGACTAGCTGTCTGTTACCTCCACTGTGTGGACAGGAGAAGACTAGCTGTCTGTTACCTCCACTGTGGACAGGAGAAGACTAGCTGTCTGTTACCTCCACTGTGGACAGGAGAAGACTAGCTGTCTGTTACCTCCACTGTGGACAGGAGAAGACTAGCTGTCTGTTACCTCCACTGTGTGGACAGGAGAAGACTAGCTGTCTGTTACCTCCACTGTGTGGACAGGAGAAGACTAGCTGTCTGTTACCTCCACTGTGGACAGGAGAAGACTAGCTGTCTGTTACCTCCACTGTGGACAGGAGAAGACTAGCTGTCTGTTACCTCCACTGTGGACAGGAGAAGACTAGCTGTCTGTTACCTCCACTGTGTGGACAGGAGAAGACTAGCTGTCTGTTACCTCCACTGTGTGGACAGGAGAAGACTAGCTGTCTGTTACCTCCACTGTGTGGACAGGAGAAGACTAGCTGTCTGTTACCTCCACTGTGTGGACAGGAGAAGACTAGCTGTCTGTTACCTCCACTGTGGACAGGAGAAGACTAGTTGTCTGTTACCTCCACTGTGTGGACAGGAGAAGACTAGCTGTCTGTTACCTCCACTGTGGACAGGAGAAGACTAGCTGTCTGTTACCTCCACTGTGGACAGGAGAAGACTAGCCGTCTGTTACCTCCACTTTGTGGACAGGAGAAGACTAGCTGTCTGTTACCTCCACTGTGGACAGGAGAAGACTAGCTGTCTGTTACCTCCACTGTGTGGACAGGAGAAGACTAGCTGTCTGTTACCTCCACTGTGGACAGGAGAAGACTAGCTGTCTGTTACCTCCACTGTGTGGACAGGAGAAGACTAGCTGTCTGTTACCTCCACTGTGGACAGGAGAAGACTAGCTGTCTGTTACCTCCACTGTGGACAGGAGAAGACTAGCTGTCTGTTACCTCCACTGTGGACAGGAGAAGACTAGCTGTCTGTTACCTCCACTGTGGACAGGAGAAGACTAGCTGTCTGTTACCTCCACTGTGTGGACAGGAGAAGACTAGCTGTCTGTTACCTCCACTGTGTGGACAGGAGAAGACTAGCTGTCTGTTACCTCCACTGTGTGGAAAGGAGAAGACTAGTTTCTTCATACATGGTATTAGCTTCTCACTTTGCACTCTTTGTTGTTGTGGAAGTGAGACCATATAAAAAGAATAAGAATTAGAATAATAATAATATAAAGAAAGGTTAAAAACCAAAATAAAAACGTCTACAGTCCTCAGCTGACAGTACCTACCTTCTGTTGAAAAGGTCAGGGTCTCGGATCTTGGCGTCCCTGTCGTAGACAAAGTGTTCCTGTGTGATGGTGATGCTGTGGTCCAGACTGTAGTTCTTACTGATGGTCACAACAGGATAACCCATCTGGAGGGTCCAGCAGTCCATCACCTCCTTAATGTTGATGTCCTTCCCTTCCTTCTGCATGGCCTGGGGGGATATGGGGAATCAATTAACCAATTAACCAGTTAAATCAGTCAGACGTTGGTCTGTCCTTCTGCATGGCCTGGGGGGATATGGGGAATCAATTAACCAGTTAACCAGGTAAATCAGTCAGACGTTGGTCTGTTCTTCTGCATGGCCTGGGGGGATATGGGTAATCAATTAACCAGTTAACCAGTTAAATCAGTCAGACGTTGGTCTGTCCTTCTGCATGGCCTGGGGGGATATGGGTAATCAATTAACCAGTTAACCAGTTAAATCAGTCAGACGTTGGTCTGTCGGTCTAATCAAATGTCACTGACACATATCTTACAGATATCGCAGGTGCAGCGAAAGGCTTGTGTTTCTAGCTCCAGCAGTACAGTAATACATAATGCTTGTGTTTCTAGCTCCAACAGTACAGTAATACATAATGCTTGTGTTTATAGCTCCAACAGTACAGTAATACATAATGCTTGTATTTACAGCTCCAACAGTACATTAATACCTAGTTAAGAAATATCCGAACGAGCCAAAGTCACTGGAAAAAATATAAACGCAACATGCAACAACTTCAAAGATTTTACTGAGTTACAGTTCATATAAGAAACCAGTTAATTGAAATGAATTCGTTAGGCCGTAATCTATGGATTTCACGACTGGAAAGTATTCAGACCCCTTGACTTGTTCCACATTTTGTTACGTTACAGCCTTATCCTAAAATGTATATTAAAAAAAAATCTACACACAATAACCACATAATGACAAAGCAAACACAGTTTTTTAGAAGTTTTTGCAAATGTATTAAAATTTCAAAAATGTCAATCACATTTACACAAGTATTCAGACCCTTTAATCATTACTTCCTGGAAGCATCATTTCTTCTTGGGTATGATGGTACAAGTTTTCAATCTTGGTTTCATCAGACCAGAGAATCTTGTTTCTCATGGTCTGAGAGTCATTATTTTGTATTTGTATTTAATCTTTATTTAACTAGGCAAGTCAGTTAAGAACAAACTCTTATTTACAATGACGGCCTACACGGTCGCTTTGTCATTATATTGTATTCAGTGTAGATTCCTGAGGATTTTATATTTTTATCCATTTCAGAATAAGTCTGTAACGTAACAAAATTTGGAAAAAGTCAAGGGGTCTGAATACTTTCCCGAAGGCTCTGTATATACATCTGTTGGTCACAGATACTTTAAAAAAAAGGTAGGGCCATGGATTCTAAAACCAGCCCGCATGTCTGATGAGTATGCAGGCCATGGAAGAACTGGGACATTTTCAACTTCCAGGAATTGTGTACAGATACTTGCGACATGGAGACGTCCATTATCATACTGAAACATGAGGTGATGGCGTTGAATTAATAGTACAACAATGGGCCTCAAGGTTCTCGTCACGGTATCTCTGTGCATTCAAATTGCCATCGATAAAATACAATTGTGTTCATTGTCCGTAGCTTATACCTGCCCATTCCATAACACCACCACCACCATGGGGCACTCTATTCACAACGTTGACATCAGCTAAATGGCTCGCCCACACGACACCATACACACTGTCTGCTATCGGCCCGAAACAGTTGAAACCGGATTCATCTGTGAAGAGTACATTTCTTCAGCGTGCCAGTGGCCATCGAAGGTGAGCATTTGACCAGTGAAGTTAGTTTCGAACTGCAATCATATCAAGACCCTGGTGAGGATGACAAGTACGCAGATGAGCTTCTCTGATACGGTTTCTGACAGTTTGTGCACAAATTCTTTCGGTTGTGCAAACCCTCGTCAGCTGTCCGGGTGGATGGTCTCAGATGATCCCGCAGGTGAAGATGCCAGATGTAAAAGTCGTGGGCTGGCATTAGTTTACTGTCCCCAGCACAAGGTGCACCTGTGTAATGATCATGCTGTTTAATCAGCTTCTTGATATGCCACACCTGTCAGGTGGATGGATTATCTTGGTAAAGGAGAAATGCTCACTAACAGGGATGTAAACAAATTTGTGCACAACATTTTAGAGAAATAAGCTTTTTGTGCGTATGGAACATTTCTGTGATCTTTTATTTCAGCTCATGAAACATGGGACCAACACTTTACATGTTGCGTTTATTTTTTGTTGTTCAGTATATACAGTATATCACAGGAGATTGGTGGCATCTTACGTTTGGAGGATGGGCTCGTGGTAATGCCTGGAGCGGAATATGAATATGTGGAGTGGGATCAAATACATCCAACACATGGTTTCCATGGTTTCCAGGCGTTTGATGCCATTCCATTTGCTCCATTCCCAGTCGTTATTATGAGCCGTCATCCCCTCATTAGCCTCCACTGATGTAGAGGTTTATAATGGTGTAAAATAGACAGTATGGAGAGTATATACATTATTAGAAAAGCCTATATAATGTACATATGAAGGTGTTTAGCTTGTCGGGAGGCGAGGTGTCGGTGTCCCGCGACGTGGCTGGTTTTCCCTTTATAATCCTTGATTGTCTGGAGTCCCTGTCACATACGTCTCGTGTCTGAGTCGTTGAATTGCGACTCCACTTGGTCCATGTACTGTCGTTTTGCCTGTTTGATGGCCTTGCAGAGGGCATAGCTGGTCGGTTTGTACACGTCCAGGTTCCAAGTCAAATTGCCGTGGTTAAATGCTTTGGTTCGTGCTTTCAGGTTTGTGCAAATTATGTCATCTATCCACGGTTTATGGTTTGGATAATTTGTAATCATCACAGTGGGAACAACATCCTCTATGGACTTCCTGATGAACTCAGTGTATACGTTGATATTACTTTCCCAGGCAACACAAACATTTCCAAGTCCATGTGATCAAAACAATCTTGAAGGCATAGATTTCGATTGGTCAGACCAACGTTGAACAGTCCTTACAATGGGTCCTTCCTGTTTAAATTTCTGCCCATAGGAGGGGAGGAGCAAAATGGAGGCGTGATCTGATTTGCCGAAGGTAGGGCGGGGGAGGGCCGTGTAGCCGCCCCGGAAGGGGAAGTAGCACAGGAGATGGGTTGATAGAGCTTTGGTTGCTTTTTTCTCCAATTTCCTTCATTAAAGTCCCCAGCTACAGTCAATGCGGCTTCAGGATATGTGGTTTCCATTTTTCAGTGTAGTTCTTTGAGAGCCATAGCAGTGTTAGCTTGGGGGGGAACATACACGGCCGTGAAGATGACTGAAGAAAATGTATATAGGGAGGTAATGAGGTCGCAATTTGATGGTGATGTATTCCAGATCGGGAGAACAAAAGGACTTGCGTTCCTGTACATTACCACCATGAGTAGTTAATCATGACACATACAACTCCACCTTTTCTTTTCCCCGGAGAGTTCTTTCTTCCTGTCCGCGTGATATACGGAGAACCCCACCGGCTGACTGTATGGGGACGGTATATCCGGAGAGTTCTTTCTTCCTGTCCGCGTGATATACGGAGAACCCCACCAGCTGACTGATTGGGGACGGTATATCCGGAGAGTTCTATCTTCCTGTCCTCGTGATATACGGAGAACCCCACAGACTGACTGTATGGGGCCGGTATATCCGGAGAGAGCCATGGTTCCATAAAACAGACTACGCTACAGTCCCTGATGTTTCTCTGGAAGGAGATCCTCGTCTGCTTTATTGTACAGGGACGGAACGGAAGGCCAATAATACACCCGGAGGCGATGGATGGTATGCACGCCTCCTGAGTCTGACTAAGAGCCCTCTCCTTGTTCTTCTTCTGCAGCGACGGTGTCTTGGAGCAGCCCCCAGGATGAATGGAACTGCCTCAGGGAGTTTAAACAGAGGATCCAATACAGGGAAATTGAATTTCTGATCTAAATGCTGGTGAGTGACCGCCGATCTAATATCCAAAAGTTATTTACGGCTGTAGGTAATTATGCAAGAAACGTTTTGAAAAAATAATGTAAGAAATAACACCGAAAAAAATACAATATACTGCAAAGTTGGCTAGGAGCTAGAACCAAGACGACCATGTCTGTTGCCACCATCTAGTACTATCATTCAGTCTGTCGTTATTATCAGTACTATCCTTCAGTCTGTGATTACTATCAGTACTATCTTTCAGTCTGTCATTACTATCAGTACTATCCTTCAGTCTGTGATTACTATCAGTACTATCATTCAGTCTGTCATTACTATCAGTACTATCTTTCAGTCTGTCACTACTATCAGTACTATCATTCAGTCAGCCAGTCAGTAATTCAGTCAGTTAGTCAGCCAGTCAGTAATTCAGCAATTCAGTCAGTCATTGTCATTCACTCATTCAGTAATTCAGTCATTCAGTCAGCCAGTCAGTCATTCAGTGAGCCAGTCAGCCAGTCAGTAATTCAGTAATTTAGTCAGCCAGTCAGTAATTCAGTCAGCCAGTCAGTCATTCAGTCAGCCAGTCAGTCAGTCAGTCAGTCATTCAGTCAGCCAATCAGTCAGTCAGTCAATCAGTCAGTCAGTCAGTCAGTCAGTCAGTCAGTCATTCAGTCAGCCAATCAGCCAGTCAGTCAGTCAGTCAGCCAGTCAGTAATTCCGTCATTTAGTCAGCCAGTCAGTAATTCAGTCATTCAGTCAGCCAGTCAGTCATTCAGTCAGCCAGTCAGCCAGTCAGTAATTCAGTAATTTAGTCAGCCAGTCAGTAATTCAGTCAGCCAGTCAGTCATTCAGTCAGCCAGTCAGTCAGTCAGTCAGTCATTCAGTCAGCCAATCAGTCAGTCAGTCAATCAGTCAGTCATTCAGTCAGCCAATCAGCCAGTCAGTCAGTCAGTCAGCCAGTCAGTAATTCCGTCATTTAGTCAGCCAGTCAGTAATTCAGTCATTCAGTCAGTCATCCAGTCATTGTCATTCACTCGTTCAGTCAGTCAGTCAGTTAGCCAGCCAGTTAGTCAGTGCTCAGGTACTTCTATGTCCATCAGAGGGGTCAATTCATATTCAAATCCTGCCAGTTAAATTTGACATGGAATTGCCCCATAGTACTGCAAATCAATGTTTGAAATGACTGGAATTTAAATGATCCCAATTGGGATTGATCCCTGATGTCCATTTGGTCAATATATTGTTTGATTAGTCAGCAGGTAATCAGTCAGCTCATCAACAAGTGAATCGGTCTCTAACTCAGCCATTTCCATGATTAGTCAGCAGGTAATCAGTCAGCTCATCAACAAGTGAATCGGTCTCTAACTCAGCCATTTCCATGATTAGTCAGCAGGTAACCAGTCAGCTCATCAACAAGTGAATCGGTCTCTAACTCAGCCATTTCCATGATTAGTCAGCAGGTAACCAGTCAGCTCATCAACAAGTGAACCAGTCTCTAACTCAGCCATTTCCATGATTAGTCAGCAGGTAACTAGTCAGCTCATCAACAAGTGAATCGGTCTCTAACTCAGCCATTTCATGTGGACTCCATGTCAACACTGTAGCAATCTACGTCATATATATGTGTGTGTGTGTGGGAGTGTATGTGTGTGTGTGTGTGAGAGAGGTGATCGCTCCTGTGTGTGTGTGTGTGTGTGTGTGTGTGTGTGTGTGTGTGTGAGAGAGGTGATCGCTCCTGTGTGTGTGTGTGTGTGTGTGTGTGTGTGTGTGTGTGTGTGTGTGTGTGTGTGTGTGTGTGTGTGTGTGTGTGAGAGAGGTGATCGCTCCTGTGTGTGTGTGTGTGTGTGTGTGTGTGTGTGTGTGTGTGTGTGTGTGTGTGTGTGTGTGTGTGTGTGTGTACCGGAGCCACAAATGTCCAGGTATATTTGTAATGTCTGGAAAACCGTGAGAGCTGCTAAATGTGTTGAAACAGCATTGCTGGAGTGGACTGATTGGGGAGAGGAGGAGGGGGGGTAGGGGCTAATCAGGGACTTGGGGAACGCAGTCAGAGCGACTCGCTTTGACACATCACCACAGCAGCACTCAAAATCAGAACCTCAGCCTGGCTCCCCCTGAATCCCAATACATACACAAGGCTACTGTCCTCCCTGCCTCTCTCCCTGCCTCTCTCCCTGCCTCTCTCCCTGCCTCTCTCCCTGCCCCTCTCTCTCTCTCTCTCTCTCTCTCTCTCTCTCTCTCTCTCTCTCTCTCTCTCTCTATCTCTCTCTCTCTCTCTCTCTCTCTCTGTCTCTCTCTCTCTCTCTCTGTCTCTCTCTCTCTCTCTCTCTCTCCCTCTAATTTAGTGAACAGTTCAATGTTAGCCCAATGTGGATGGCTAATTAACAGAGATCTAAAGTAGTGATGAAAGGAAGTAGATGGACATCCTCAAGGAAGTAGATGGACATCCTCAAGGAAGTAGATGGACATCCTCAAGGAAGTAGATGGACATCCTCAAGGAAGTCGATGGACATCCTCAAGGAAGTAGATGGACATCCTCAAGGAAGTAGGTGGACATCCTCAAGGAAGTAGATGGACATCCTCAAGGAAGTAGATGGACATCCTCAATGAAGTAGATGGACATCCTCGAGGAAGTAGATGGACATCCTCAAGGAAGTAGATGGACATCCTCAAGGAAGTAGATGGACATCCTCAAGGAAGTAGATGGACATCCTCAAGGAAGTAGGTGGACATCCTCAAGGAAGTAGATGGACATCCTCAAGGAAGTAGATGGACATCCTCAATGAAGTAGATGGACATCCTCGAGGAAGTAGATGGACATCCTCAAGGAAGTAGATGGACATCCTATAGGAAGTAGATGGACATCCTTAAGGAAGTAGGTGACATCCCCAAGGAAGTAGATGGACATCCTTAAGGAAGTAGACGGACATCCTTAAGGAAGTAGACGGACATCCTTAAGGAAGTAGATGGACATCCTCAAGGAAGTAGATGGACATCCTCGAGGAAGTAGATGGACATCCTCGAGGAAGTAGATGGACATCCTCAAGGAAGTAGATGGACATCCTCAAGGAAGTAGATGGACATCCTCAAGGAAGTAGATGGACATCCTCAAGGAAGTAGATGGACATCCTCGGGGAGGTAGATGGACATCCTCAATGAAGTAGATGGACATCCTTAAGGAAGTAGATGGACATCATCAAGGAACTAGATGGACATCCTCGAGGAAGTAGATGGACATCCTCAAGGAAGTAGATGGACATCCTCAAGGAAGTAGATGGACATCCTCGAGGAAGTAGATGGACATCCTATAGGAAGTAGATGGACATCCTCAAGAAAGTAGATGGACATCCTCAAGGAAGTAGATGGACATCCTCAAGGAAGTAGATGGACATCCTCGGGGAAGTAGATGGACATCCTCAATGAAGTAGATGGACATCCTCGAGGAAGTAGATGGACATCCTCAAGGAAGTAGATGGACATCCTCAATGAAGTAGATGGACATCCTCAAGGAAGTAGATGGACATCCTCAAGGAATTAGATGGACATCCTCGAGGAAGTAGATGGGCATCCTCAAGGAAGTAGATGGACATCCTATAGGAAGTATATGGACATCCTCAAGGAAGTAGGTGACATCCTCAAGGAAGTAGATGGACATCCTTAAGGAAGTAGACGGACATCCTTAAGGAAGTAGACGGACATCCTTAAGGAAGTAGATGGACATCCTTAAGGAAGTAGATGGACATCCTTAAGGAAGTAGATGGACATCCTCAAGGAAGTAGATGGACATCCTCGAGGAAGTAGATGGACATCCTCAAGGAAGTAGATAGACATCCTCAAGGAATTAGATGGACATCCTCGAGGAAATAGATGGACATCCTCAAGGAAGTAGATGGACATCCTATAGGAAGTAGATGGACATCCTACAGGAAGTAGATGGACATCCTCAAGGAAGTAGATGGACATCCTTAAGGAAGTAGATGGACATCCTCAAGGAAGTAGATGGACATCCTCAAGGAAGTAGATGGACATCCTCAAGGAAGTAGATGGACATCCTCGGGGAAGTAGATGGACATCCTCAATGAAGTAGATGGACATCCTCAATGAAGTAGATGGACATCCTCAAAGAAGTAGATGGACATCCTCAATGAAGTAGATGGACATCCTCAAGGAAGTAGATGGACATCCTCAAGGAATTAGATGGACATCCTCGAGGAAGTAGATGGACATCCTCACGGAAGTAGATGGACATCCTCAAAGAAGTAGGTGACATCCTCAAGGAAGTAGATGGACATCCTTAAGGAAGTAGATGGACATCCTTAAGGAAGTAGATGGACATCCTCAAGGAAGTAGATGGACATCCTCGAGGAAGAAGATGGACATCCTCAAGGAAGTAGATGGACATCCTCAAGGAAGTAGATGGACATCCTCAAGGAAGTAGATGGACATCCGAGGAAGTAGATGTACATCCTTAAGGAAGTAGATAGACATCCTCAAGGAATTAGATGGACATCCTCGAGGAAATAGATGGACATCCTCAAGGAAGTAGATGGACATCCTATAGGAAGTAGATGGACATCCTACAGGAAGTAGATGGACATCCTCGAGGAAGTAGATGGACATCCTCAAGGAAGTAGATGGACATCCTCAAGGAAGTAGATGGACATCCTCAAGGAAGTAGATGGACATCCGAGGAAGTAGATGTACATCCTTAAGGAAGTAGATAGACATCCTCAAGGAATTAGATGGACATCCTCGAGGAAATAGATGGACATCCTCAAGGAAGTAGATGGACATCCTATAGGAAGTAGATGGACATCCTACAGGAAGTAGATGGACATCCTCAAGGAAGTAGATGGACATCCTTAAGGAAGTAGATGGACATCCTCAAGGAAGTAGATGGACATCCTCAAGGAAGTAGATGGACATCCTCAAGGAAGTAGATGGACATCCTCGGGAAGTAGATGGACATCCTCAATGAAGTAGATGGACATCCTCAATGAAGTAGATGGACATCCTCAAAGAAGTAGATGGACATCCTCAATGAAGTAGATGGACATCCTCAAGGAAGTAGATGGACATCCTCAAGGAATTAGATGGACATCCTCGAGGAAGTAGATGGACATCCTCAAGGAAGTAGATGGACATCCTCAAGGAAGTAGGTGGCATCCTCAAGGAAGTAGATGGACATCCTTAAGGAAGTAGATGGACATCCTTAAGGAAGTAGATGGACATCCTCAAGGAAGTAGATGGACATCCTCGAGGAAGTAGATGGACATCCTCAAGGAAGTAGATGGACATCCTCAAGGAAGTAGATGGACATCCTCAAGGAAGTAGATGGACATCCGAGGAAGTAGATGTACATCCTTAAGGAAGTAGATAGACATCCTCAAGGAATTAGATGGACATCCTCGAGGAAATAGATGGACATCCTCAAGGAAGTAGATGGACATCCTATAGGAAGTAGATGGACATCCTACAGGAAGTAGATGGACATCCTCGAGGAAGTAGATGGACATCCTTAAGGAAGTAGATGGACATCCTCAAGGAAGTAGATGGACATCCTCAAGGAAGTAGATGGACATCCTTAAGGAAGTAGATGGACATCCTTAAGGAAGTAGATGGACATCCTATAGGAAGTAGATGGACATCCTCAAGGAAGTAGATGGACATCCTCAAGGAAGTAAATTGACATCATTAAGGAAGTCGATGGATGTCCTTAAGGAAGTAGATGGACATCCTTAAGGAAGTAGATGGATGTCCTTAAGGAAGTAGATGGACATCCTCGAGGAAGTAGATGGACATCCTCGAGGAAGTAGATGGACATCCTCAAGGAAGTAGATGGACACCCTTAAGGAAGTAGATGGACACCCTTAAGGAAGTAGATGGACACCCTTAAGGAAGTAGATGGACACCCTTAAGGAAGTAGATGGACATCCTCGAGGAAGTAGATGGACATCCTCGAGGAAGTAGATGGATGTCCTTAAGGAAGTAGATGGACATCCTCGAGGAAGTAGATGGACATCCTCGAGGAAGTAGATGGACATCCTCAAGGAAGTAGATGGACACCCTTAAGGAAGTAGATGGACACCCTTAAGGAAGTAGATGGACACCCTTAAGGAAGTAGATGGACATCCTCGAGGAAGTAGATGGACATCCTCAAGGAAGTAGATGGACATCCTCGAGGAAGTAGATGGACATCCTCTGTATAAAGTGGAGGTGAAATTCTAAACGTAACAAGAAAGCGAGGACAAGAGAAACGTAAGCCCTTAATTAAAAACGTTCGATTCAGAATCAGTTAGTTGGCTTATAAAACTCCTCTGATGTCCTATGTTTTAATTAAAGGAGAACTAATACATCAAAGACTGGACAGTTTTTAAACATGTTTTACAGGTGGGTGGTGTAGTGTAATATTGGTCGAAGACTATGCAGAGGTGCCACCCTGAATAGTAAACTCAGCTTCGATATCTTCTCCTGTGGTGGTCAGACTAAAATAATGGAGTTTGTTCTGTGCAGCGTAATCTGTAATCCCTGATCTGTAATCCAGCGCCACCAAGGACCACGCGTTAATTACAAGGTAGGGGATTATTAGTAGTATAAATATTGCCTCTTTCAATTCAGTCTGCTTTCCAAATAGGACATTTTGTTCATGCTACACCTGCTTTAGGGTGACTAGATTAGCAGAATAAAGCTTTTTTGGGGGGGGGAAATTGACAATAATGATACATAATTGCTTCACGGCGCTTGCCGGGGCAATAATTGACGTGATCAGAAGATCTTTTAGATTTGTCATCATCCATCTGTGAGAATAATGTCGTCTAAACCTGTCGTAGTTTGACAAGTTCTCTGTTCAGATGAAGCACCGTTACTTGTAATGATCTGGAAATGAGCCATCCTTCCTCTCAGTGTCTAAAACAAGACGTGATATTTCAGCTCCCGCTTTAAATGACGTTCAGCTTATAAAGGCTTTCGTAAAGCCTTCATAATGCCTTCGTGAGCACTACATAGATGTGTTTGTTACAGAGCATCTATAACCGTATGTCATGCTTTATAAAGGGTTCACATAATGTGTCAAATGTGACATAACCCACGATGGCAAATACGATATAAACATGTGCTTTATAAAGGGTGACATATTGTGCTGCAGGATTCCAACACTCTCTAAAGTGAAGTTACGTTAGTCACATTACACCTAATCTCATTCCCAGACACTTCCTGTCCAAATGTGCCGAAGGTCTGGTGGCCCAATACATCAAATGTGGCCGTCATTAGTCAGGGTTAAACTGTGGAAATGTTTAGCCATGATTATAACTCTGTGTCTGTGTTAACTAGCGACGACCAGAGGGAATGTTTTTGCTAGCAAAGGATGACACATACTTTACTCAGTGAGGTCACTCCCATATAATTCTATGGTCCCTCCCACTCAGGCCAACTCTGAATGGTTGCTATGCCAGGCTTCTATGTGCTGTGTGTCCAATAGCCTGGAGACGACGATACACAAAGAAACTCTGACCTTGATGAAAGCCACCAACATAAGGACATTGAAAGTTGCTTTCTTCCAGAGGCAAGTCACATGTTCCTCAGTACACATAGATAACAATATAACGAGCCACACCGCGTGGTGCTGGGCCCAGTCGGGTCTTTGACACATTCCCCCCCCTCCCTCCACTGAAAGATTAGCCATTAAAATGTTGGCACCAGGTTGTAATCAAGCACTGGTCTCCATGGGAACAGAGGAGGAATACCTGGTGAGGTAGTCTCAGGTTGGACTAGTCCAAATCATCTGGGTTCTGACACACACACACGCACACACACACACACACACACACACACACACACACACACACACACACACACACACACACACACACACACACACACACACACACACACACACACACACACACACACACACACACACTTCGCACGGTCCATCAACCGATTTAAATACCTCTCACACTCTACAGTAACCTGTGGATCATGAGAGAGCCTTCATAGATCATCAGAACGTAAATAACCTATTTATTGACACTTTATGTAGTCTCCTGTAACACGTTATTTGAAGTGAGACACCCTCGGTCCTTTATTACACATCTATAAAGACTCTATGTCGCATGTCGTAGAACTTACTTTCAAGTCAGACCACTTTGGTAGACATTTTAATATTTTTAAAACAATATCAAAACATTACGTTTCAAAAAGTCCAGCAACGCAATTACATCGAACAGTGAACAGGGCTCTGAATAGCTGGCGTTGGAATGGTTTGTGCCTCTCTGCCTGCTGGAGGTACTGAAGGGTTGGTTCCAACTTTAAAAGTAACAACAAAGAAAGTTAGCAGGTCTTTGAGGAAATACCTTTGTCACACCATCTGGATAAAGGCATTTCTGTGCTTTATTATTTTATTTATTTAACATTTATTTAACTGGGCAAGTTAGTTAAGAACAAGTTCTTATTCACAATGACGGCCTACCGCGGCCAAACCTTCCCCTACCCCGGAAAAACCTACCCCTACCCCGGCCAAACCTTCCCCTACCCCGGCCAAACCTTCCCCTACCCCGGGCCAAACCTTCCCCTACCCCGGCCAAACCTTCCCTACCCCGGCCAAACCTTCCCCTACCCCGGCCAAACCTTCCCCTACCCCGGACGACGCTGGGCCAATTGTGCTTGCGCCAGAAATACTCTGAATGGGGAAATGGGAAACTCGATTTGTATTATATTAATCTTTCATTTACAAAACGCATGATGTGACTATGAGACATGGCTGTATCTATTATTTGAAATAACGATTGTGGTAGCTACAGTATGTAATCTAACTCAACACGTAACTACTACAAATTAATTTAAATTACAATAAAATAAAGCTTAACTAACTCGTTTCCAGTGGCACTACAAATTAGTATTTGATTTGCGAACTTACATCGCTACAGAAACAACGCTAACCAAACCACACAGTGCAGGGCAAGTGGACTGAATTAAAGGGCAACGACACTCAAAAATCTACGTTTCTTAGAGAACTCAAAAGTCATTCCCCGACGTGGTTCAAGCATTGTTGTAAACATAGACAATCCAATGTTGTTGTTTTTCTATTAAAAAAGTGTGGGGGAAAATGGGGGAAATCCAAAACATGGAAAAACAAAACAGAGAAAACAGAATTTGGAGAAAGAAATACTGAATTAGGCAAAAAATATAACTGATTTTAAAAGGGACTATCAAACATGTTTTGGTGTGTATGACTGCACTTTAGAGTGTGTCATCCTTCAGCACAGCATTGTGGGGGAAGTTGAGGTCAGGTCCAATATTGGCAAGGAGGGAAAGAGGGAAGGAGGTTGGGTCACCCTAGAAATGTTTTACAGTAATATAATATAATTTATTCAATTTACCAGACGCTTTTATCCAAAGACACTTTCAGTCACGAGCACATACATTTTTTAACGCATGGGTAGTCATGACAACCAAACCCACTATCCCGGTGCTGCAATGCTCTAACAAGATGCACGACAAGGTTATAATGCTTTGTGAAGCCTTCATATGATTTATATGAGCCTTTATGAAGCAGTGCTTCTGCCACCCTTTATAAAGCACAGGTTTATTTAACATAGTGGATTATGTCACATTTGACATTGGTGGTTATGTCACACACAGTTACGCCACATTTATGAAGCCTTTATAGAGCATGACATACGGTTATAGATCATTTGTGACACGTTTATATTGTGTTTATGAAGGATTTATGAAGCCTATTATAATTAAGTCACATTTGACATTGGTGGTTATGTCACACAGTTACGCCACATTTACGAAGCCTTTATAGAGCATGACATACGGTTATAGATCATTTGTGACACGTTTATATTGTGTTTATGAAGGCTTTATGAAGCCTATTATAAGCTATATGTCATTTAAAGCGGGACCGTTGATCATGGCTTTGAACACACAAACACAAACACACACACTTTCTGTACCCTCTGAGACATATTGACAGGGGGAGTAAGCCAGGATAGACCAGCCAGGCTGCCAGTGATACTGGGCTTCCCTTCACAAAATGCTTTGTGCCCGCTTCACATGGCAAGATTACTGATGCAAATTGGTTCTCATGAATAGCCCGACGGAAAGCTGTGAATATCAGCATTCGTTGAATTAATTGGCCGTCACAGACGATTGATGACGCGTAGATGCGTCAATGGGGACAAACAGAGTGAGAAGTGAAATCCCCTTTATCAGTCCAAGGTGTGCCTATCGCATGTCTTTAGTGCTTATAGTACTTCCAGTATTTACCCCTATAGTGGCAGACAGACAGATCATTACCTATTCATAGGGATACAATGGGTGATTGAAGTGGTGACAACAACAGTGAAATATCTGGGCTGCATGTTGGTAGGGGATCTCGGCAGAGAGAGTACGTTTCAAATTGCCAAGTATTGCACATCGTTGTAGTGCTAAATTATGTATTATTACCATTGAGTTCAGCTCCCAGGGCTTTGTCTACAGATCTCATTACAGTAGTGGAGGTGTGAGGAGACAACTGAGGAGGCGTGGTCCTTCATGGACAGTGGAGGTGTGAGGAGACAACTGAGGATGCTGGGTCCTTCATGGACAGTGGAGGTGTGAGGAGAGAACTGAGGATGCTTGGTCCTTCATGGACAGTGGAGGTGTGAGGAGACAACTGAGGATGCTTGGTCCTTCATGGACAGTGGAGGTGTGAGGAGACAACTGAGGAGGCGTGGTCCTTCATGGACAGTGGAGGTGTGAGGAGACAACTGAGGATGCTGGGTCCTTCATGGAGAGTGGAGGTGTGAGGAGACAACTGAGGATGCTTGGTCCTTCATGGACAGTGGAGGTGTGAGGAGACAACTGAGGATGCTTGGTCCTTCATGGATAGTGGAGGTGTGAGGAGAGAACTGAGGATGCTTGGTCCTTCAGGGACAGTGGACGTGTGAGGTGAGAACTGAGGATGCTTGGTCCTTCATGGACAGTGGAGGTGTGAGGAGAGAACTGAGGATGCTTGGTCCTTCATGGACAGTGGAGGTGTGAGGAGAGAACTGAGGATGCTTGGTCCTTCATGGACAGTGGAGGTGTGAGGAGACAACTGAGGATGCTTGGTCCTTCATGGACAGTGGAGGTGTGAGGAGACAACTGAGGAGGCTCGGTCCTTCATGGACAGTAGAAGTGTGAGGAGAAAAAAAGACTGCTTGATGCTTCATGGTCAGATTGAATGCTTTGACAACAAGGACACCCACCTCTACAATTCTACGTGACTGATGGAAAGGTAGTCAAATGTTTGTCATGCATATTCCAGTGATGTGGATAGCAGCATAAAGCAATAAGACTGTTATTTACCAGGCAGAACCGAGGTCCTGAGCTTTGATTGGTCAGGGACAGAGGTAATGCATCAAAAATAAAACACACCTGTTTAGCAATGCAGGAATGGAACGATATATATACACTGCTCAAAAAAATAAAGGGAACACTTAAACAACACAATGTAACTCCAAGTCAATCACACTTCTGTGAAATCAAACTGTCCACTTAGGAAGCAACACTGATTGACAATAAATTTCACATGCTGTTGTGCAAATGGAATAGACAAAAGGTGGAAATTATAGGCAATTAGCAAGACACCCCCAATAAAGGAGTGATTCTGCAGGTGGTGACCACAGACCACTTCTCAGTTCCTATGCTTCCTGGCTGATGTTTTGGTCACTTTTGAATGCTGGCGGTGCTCTCACTCTAGTGGTAGCATGAGACGGAGTCTACAACCCACACAAGTGGCTCAGGTAGTGCAGCTCATCCAGGATGGCACATCAATGCGAGCTGTGGCAAGAAGGTTGGCTGTGTCTGTCAGCGTAGTGTCCAGAGCATGGAGGCGCTACCAGGAGACAGGCCAGTACATCAGGAGACGTGGAGGAGGCCGTAGGAGGGCAACAACCCAGCAGCAGGACCGCTACCTCCGCCTTTGAGCAGGAGGAGCACTGCCAGAGCCCTGCAAAATGACCTCCAGCAGGCCACAAATGTGCATGTGTCAGCATATGGTCTCACAAGGGCTCTGAGGATCTCATCTCGGTACCTAATGGCAGGCAGGCTACCTCTGGCGAGCACATTATTGGGGGTGTCTTGCTAATTGCCTATAATTTCCACCTGTTGTCTATTCCATTTGCACAACAGCATGTGAAATTTATTGTCAATCAGTGTTGCTTCCTAAGTGGACAGTTTGATTTCACAGAAGTTTGATTGACTTGGAGTTACATTGTGTTGTTTAAGTGTTCCCATTATTTTTTTGAGCAGTGTATATATATACACAGACTACCGGTCAAACGTTTTAGAACACCTACTCTTTCAAGGGTTTTTCTTTATTTTTACTATTTTCTACATTGTGAAGACATCAACACTATGAAATAACACATTTGGAATCATGTAGTAACCAAAAAGTGTTAAACGAATCAAAATATGTTTTAGATTTTAGATTCTTCAAATAGCCACCCATTGCCTTCATCACAGCTTTGCAAACTCTTGGCATTCTCTCAACCAGCTTCACCTGGAAAAAAATGATAGTCCCACTAAGCTCAAACCAGATGGGATTGCGTATTACTGCAGAGTGCTGTGGTAGCCATGCTGGTTAAGTATGTCTTGAATTCTAAATAAATCACAGACAGTGTCACCAGCAAAGCACCCCCGCACCATAACACCTCCTCCTCCATGCTTCATGGTGGGAAATACACATGTGGAGATCATCCGTTCACCCACACAGCGTCTCACAAAGACAGCGGTTTGAACCAAAAATCTCCAATTTGGACCAGCCATTGCTCGTGTTTCTTGGCCCAAGCAAGTCTCTTCTTCTTATTGGTGTCCTTTATTAGTGGTTTCTTTACAGCAATTGGACCATGAAGGCCTGATTCACGCAGTCTCCTCTGAACAGTTGATGTTGAGATGTGTCTGTTACTTGAACTCTGTGAAGCATTTATTTGGGCTGCAATCTGAGGTGCAGTTAACTCCAATGAACTTATCCTCTGCAGCAGAGGTAACTCTGGGTCTTCCTTTCCTGTGGCGGTCCTCATGAGATCCAGTTTCATCATAGCGCTTGATGGTTTTTGCGACTGCTCTTGAAGAAACTTTCAAAGTTCTGAAAATGTTCCGTGTTGACTGACTTTCATGTCTTAAAGTAATGACGGACTGTCGTTTCTCTTATTTCTCTGCTTATTTCAACTGTTCCTGCCATAATATGGACTTGGCAGGGCAATATTCTGTATACCACCTCTACCTTGTCACGACACAACTGATTGGCTCAAACACACTAAGAAGGAAAGAAATTCACACTTTTAACACTTTTAAGAAGGCACACCTCTTAATTGAAACGCATTCCAGGTGACTACCTCATGAAGCTGTTTGAGAGAATGCCTAGAGTGTTTAAAGCTGTCATCAAGGCAAAGGGTGGCTATTAACACTTTTTTTGTTACTACATGATTCCATATGTGTTATTTCATAGTTTCGATGTCTTCACTATAATTATTATTATTATTCTACAATGTAGAAAATAGTGAAAATGAAGGAAAACCCTTGAGTAAGTGTTCTAAAGCTTTTGACCAGTTGTGTGACGGATGTGAAATGGCTAGCTAGTTAGCGGGTACGCGCTAGTAGCGTTTCAATCAGTTACGTCACTTGCTCTGAAACCTAGATGTAGTGTTGCCCCTTGCTCTGCAAGGGCCGCGGCCTTTGTGGAGCGATGGGTAACGATGCTTCGTGGGCGACTGTTGTTGACGTGTGCAGAGGGTCCCTGGTTCGCGCCCGTGTCGGGGCGAGGGGACGGTTTAAAGTTATACTGTTACATTGGTGCCGTGACCCGGATCACTGGTTGCTGCGGAAAAGGAGGAGGTTGAAAGGGGGGTGAGTGTAACGGATGTGAAATGGCTAGCTAGTTAGCGGGTACGCGCTAGTAGCGTTTCAATCAGTTACGTCACTTGCTCTGAAACCTAGATGTAGTGTTTCCCCTTGCTCTGCAAGGGCCGCGGCCTTTGTGGAGCGATGGGTAACGATGCTTCGTGGGCGACTGTTGTTGACGTGTGCAGAGGGTCCCTGGTTCGCGCCCGTGTCGGGGCGAGGGGACGGTTTAAAGTTATACTGTTACATTGGTGCCGTGACCCGGATCACTGGTTGCTGCGGAAAAGGAGGAGGTTGAAAGGGGGGTGAGTGTAACGGATGTGAAATGGCTAGCTAGTTAGCGGGTACGCGCTAGTAGCGTTTCAATCAGTTACGTCACTTGCTCTGAAACCTAGATGTAGTGTTGCCCCTTGCTCTGCAAGGGCCGCGGCCTTTGTGGAGCGATGGGTAACGATGCTTCGTGGGCGACTGTTGTTGACGTGTGCAGAGGGTCCCTGGTTCGCGCCCGTGTCGGGGCGAGGGGACGGTTTAAAGTTATACTGTTACATTGGTGCCGTGACCCGGATCACTGGTTGCTGCGGAAAAGGAGGAGGTTGAAAGGGGGGTGAGTGTAACGGATGTGAAATGGCTAGCTAGTTAGCGGGTACGCGCTAGTAGCGTTTCAATCAGTTACGTCACTTGCTCTGAAACCTAGATGTAATGTTGCCCCTTGCTCTGCAAGGGCCGCGGCCTTTGTGGAGCGATGGGTAACGATGCTTCGTGGGCGACCGTTGTTGATGTGTGCAGAGGGTCCCTGGTTCGCGCCCGAGGTCGGGGCGAGGGGACGTACTAAAGTTATACTGTTACATGTGTATATATATATATACAGCTGAAGTCTGAAGTTTACATACACCTTAGCCAAATACATTTAAACTCCGTTTTTCACAATTCCTGACATTTAATCAGAGTAAAAATTCCCTGTCTTAGGTCAGTTAGGATCACCACTTTATTTTAAGAATGTGAAATGTCAGAATAATAGTAGAGAAAATGATTAATTTCAGCTTTTAGTTATTTCATCACATTCCCAGTGGGTCAGAAGTTTACATACACTCAATTAGTATTTGGTAGCGTTGCCTTTAAATTGTTTAACTTGGGCACCCCCACAACATGATGCTGCCACCCCCGTGCTTCACGGTTGGGATGGTGTTCTTCGGCTTGTAAGCCTCCCCCTTTTTCCTCCAAACATAACGATGGTCATTATGGCCAAACAGTTCTATATTTGTTTCATCAGACCAGAGGGCATTTCTCCAAAAAGTATGATCTTTGTTCCCATGTGCAGCTGCAAACCGTAGTCTGGCTTTTTTATGGTGGTTTTGGAGCAGTGGCTTCTTCCTTGCTGAGGGGCCTTTCAGGTTATGTCGATATAGGACTCGTTTTACTGTGGATATAGATACTTTTGTACCTGTTTCCTCCAGCATCTTCACAAGGTCCTTTGCTGTGGTTCTGGGATTGATTTGCACGTTTCGCACCAAAGTACGTTCATCTCTAGGAGAAAGAACGCATCTCCTTCCTGAGCAGTATGACGGCTGTGTGGTCCCACGGTGTTTATACTTGCGTACTATTGTTTGTACAGATGAATGTGGTACTTTCAGGCATTTGGAAATTTCTCCCAAGGATGAACCAGACTTGTGGAGGTCTACAATTTTTCACTTTTCACCAATATTTCACTTAATATACATCACAGAAGTCTGAAATATAACAAAACCATTTGATGTAGAAACAATGGATTTTCAGCGTAAAAAAAAAATGGTTTATTAATTATGATTTTATGAAAAATAACATTCCAACCAAGAGGCGTCATTTGACTACAGATATCACAAGACCAAGACATCTGCAGTGAATGACTTGGTCTTTAACAGCTGTTTGATCATTGACATGTTTTATAGATCAGAGACCAGACGAGACCAGAGCAGGGGATTCTCCCTCTTCTTCGGGCCAATAGAAGGACCGGAGGCAGTTTAGCCCGAGGACATTAGCCAATGGTCAGAGAGCTAGAGACCTTTCAGATAAACTGATTGATTGGGGCTTTTATTGGCAGCAGGGGGAAAAGATGTGCTTTAAACTGTCATTACGATATGATCTAACGTGGGAATCAACCTGATAATGACATACTTCTGGACGATGTCTGTTACACATGTTTGAATGTTAGTTTACCAGATGTAATACATGAGCATTTTCAGCGTAGTCGTCAGGATGTAGGGAAATAAAATAGTAAAGAGTATAACAATCAATTGGTAGAGTAAACACACGTCACGACATAACCATACAAAACACAATCAGCCCCATCGTCCCCTGTCACCCATTATTATGACACTGCACCTTTAAATCCTCATCTCGCTCATAGTCTCATCTATTTACTGGCTGTCTGTTGTAATTGTCTGAATCAACGCTATATAATTGCGGAGGGACAATATAAAGTTGTTTGACTTGAATTCCCCCTGTTGATTTTGGACAAAAGCCCCCCCCTCCCATATTGGTGTCCAGTTCACCAGGCATGACTGTGAACTCTCTGGCTGTTGAGAGGAGAGTTGCCCAATAGTGTCGCCCCCCCCCCCCCCCCCCCCCCCCCTTCATATTGGTGTCCAGTTCACCAGGCATGACTGTGAACTCTCTGGCTGTTGAGAGGAGAGTTGCCCAATAGTGTCCGTCCCCCCCCTCATATTGGTGTCCAGTTCACCAGGCATGACTGTGAACTCTCTGGCTGTTGAGAGGAGAGTTACCCAATAGTCCCTGACCTATATGTTGTTTTATTCTGTATGTTGTTCTACAATAGAGGCTGTGCTGCAGCTGTGCTAGCGGGAGACGGGATGTGAGACAAGATAAATAGTTTCATCCGGCAAACACAGCAACAAAATAAAAAAAAAGGTTTATTTTCAGATTTTCCATTTTGACATGTTCTGCAGGGAGCCAGTGGACAGTGTTGTGTTTCTAACCCTCGGCCAAGGGGGGGAAGAGAGAGAGAGAGAGAGAGAGAGAGAGAGAGAGAGAGAGAGAGAGAGAGAGAGAGAGAGAGAGAGAGAGAGAGAGAGAGAGAGAGAGAGAGAGAGAGAGAGAGAGAGAGAGAGAGAGAGAGAGAGAGAGACAGACAGAGAGAGAGAGAGACAGAGAGAGAGAGAGACAGAGAGAGAGAGAGACAGAGAGAGACAGACAGAGAGAGAGACAGGGAGCAAAAGCAATCAACATTCCATACCTCAGTCAGTTTGTTCCACAAGTCATCTCTGCCTGCGTTGCTGTACATGTGTGTCATCAAGTAATCCTGTAAGGGGACAATGACATATTTTAGAGGCAGATTGTTTTAATTGAACATGTCAGGCACAAATATAATGTACCCAGCTTGACGGACAGCAGAGTTGCTTCTGGGGATTATTCCCCCTACACCCAGACAAATGCTAATCCCTTTCAAAAGAATATCAATTTGATTTATGCAAATTATGCCCAACTGGTAAGGAGAGATTTGTCCTTATGTGGCACCTCATGTTAGTTATAACAGTAAAATAAAACAAAATAAAACAAAATAAATATTGCAGAATTGTCAAAACTCCAATACCAAAAAAAAATTTAAAAAATGTGCGGCTTTCTGAAATCCTCTTCCCCAGTGAATGAGAAGTTTGGGAACGCCGCGTATCTTCAGAGTATATGTAGAGAGAGACTGTCTACAGCCCAACATCTGTGAGCACGCCAAGCCGAGGCTGCTTCTTATAATGAGTTGTATGTACAGCCATGTTCCTGTGCCACATACCTCCACTACAACAATGTCAGTACATATCGAGACGTATTCTCTGTAACATTCCTCCAACAACACAGGCTTATAATCTTATCAAACTGCCTATTCGGCTACCTCTCTATATTTTCCAGCATATCGATAGCTTAGCGCAATTGCTGGAAGTCTATGGGTATCTACTAGCCAGCTACTCTCAAAAGCAGGGAAATAGACCTAAGACTAAAGGCAGGGTGGTCAGCAAATTATGTACTCTAAGTATTCTTTACAAGTTACAATATGAAAATATAATAAATTATAATTTAATAATTATATCTTAAATTATAATATTTAGATTATCGTTGTTTATTATTGTTTATATCGTTGGAAGCTAGATATCAAGTCAGGAGGTTGCAGACTAGACTCAATTTACTGGTCATCTCCAGCCTGGTGTGGAAAACCAGGAGAGTTCAACAATGGGAATGGAGAAGAGACAGGAGAACGGAAGAACAGGAACATGGAATATCTGTCTCCTGATTATAGAACTATGTCTCTCAGAGGTCTCCTGATTATAGAACTATGTCTCTCTATAGTCCTGGGTCTCTCAGAGGTCTCCTGATTATAGAACTATGTCTCTCTATAGACCTGGGTCTCTCAGAGGTCTCCTGATTATAGAACTATGTCTCTCTATAGTCCTGGGTCTCTCAGAGGTCTTCTGATTATAGAACTATGTCTCTCAGAGGTCTACTGTTTATAGAACTATGTCTCTCTATAGACCTGGGTCTCTCAGAGGTCTCCTGATTATAGAACTATGTCTCTCTATAGACCTGGGTCTCTCAGAGGTCTCCTGATTATAGAACCATGTCTCTCTATAGACCTGGGTCTCTCAGAGGTCTCCTGATTATAGAACTATGTCTCTCTATCCTACTACTGTACACAACAGCACCACTGTATATGACTACTGTACACAACAGCACCACTGTATCCTACTACTGTACACAACAGCACCACTGTATATGACTACTGTACACAACAGCACCACTGTATCCTACTACTGTACACAACAGCACCACTGTATGATACTACTGTACACAACAGCACCACTGTATTCTACTACTGTACACAACAGCACCACTGTATTCTACTACTGTACACAACAGCACCACTGTATATGACTACTGTACACAACAGCACCACTGTATTCTACTACTGTACACAACAGCACCACTGTATATGACTACTGTACACAACAGCACCACTGTATCCTACTACTGTACACAACAGCACCACTGTATATGACTACTGTACACAACAGCACCACTGTATTCTACTACTGTACACAACAGCACCACTGTATGCTACTACTGTACACAACAGCACCACTGTATTCTACTACTGTACACAACAGCACCACTGTATATGACTACTGTACACAACAGCACCACTGTATTCTACTACTGTACACAACAGCACCACTGTATATGACTACTGTACACAACAGCACCACTGTATTCTACTACTGTACACAACAGCACCACTGTATATGACTACTGTACACAACAGCACCACTGTATCCTACTACTGTACACAACAGCACCACTGTATATGACTACTGTACACAACAGCACCAGTGTATTCTACTACTGTACACAACAGCACCACTGTATATGACTACTGTACACAACAGCACCACTGTATCCTACTACTGTACACAACAGCACTACTGTATTCTACTACTGTACACAACAGCACCACTGTATATGACTACTGTACACAACAGCACCACTGTATTCTACTACTGTACACAACAGCACCACTGTATATGACTACTGTACACAACATCACCACTGTATATGACTACTGTACACAACAGCACCACTGTATTCTACTACTGTACACAACAGCACCACTGTATGCTACTACTGTACACAACAGCACCACTGTATATGACTACTGTACACAACAGCACCACTGTATCCTACTACTGTACACAACAGCACCACTGTATATGACTACTGTACACAACAGCACCACTGTATTCTACTACTGTACACAACAGGACCACTGTATATGACTACTGTACACAACAGCACCACTGTATTCTACTAATGTACACAACAGCACCACTGTATATGACTACTGTACACAACAGCATCACTGTATTCTACTACTGTACACAACAGCACCACTGTATTATACTACTGTACACAACAGGACCACTGTATCCTACTAATGTACACAACAGCACCACTGTATCCTACTACTGTACACAACAGCACCACTGTATTCTACTACTGTACACAACAGCACCACTGTATTCTACTACTGTACACAACAGCACCACTGTATATGACTACTGTACACAACAGCACCACTCTATATGACTACTGTACACAACAGCACCACTGTATTCTACTACTGTACACAACAGCACCACTGTATCCTACTGATGTACAAAACAGCACCACCATACCTACTTAGTACTGTCTATAGTGTGAGAAGTGTGAATACCTTGTCTATACTGTCTGTAGTATATTGTGTGCAGTGATCTGTGTTGTGTTGTAAAATATTAATTATGTTTTTTTTGTCTTTTACCAATTGACCTTCAGTATTCAGATCCATTGATCAGTCTGTTAATACACTACACTATCGCGTGGCCTACCGTAATGTGAGTCATTTACAGTAGATAGATGGTGCTGTTTCACGCAGACAGACACGCTGAGAGACGGCGACAGAGAGACACAGATAGAGACACACACACACACACACACATAGACCTAGTGGTTCCGGGTTGGAGCGAGTAGTCGCATCTCGCTTCGCTCCACAGGTAGTATTACATTTCATTTCATTACAGTACAACGGTTTGATTTGTTTGATCTTAGCAATTTTTTCTTAGCTAGCTACATAGCCGTCTTTGTATCAAAGATAATTGTGTAGTTTAGAGTAATTATCGAGGTTAGCTAGCCAGCTATTTTCGTCCTTCTAACGTAGTCAACACTGCTAGCTGCTAGCTAGCCAGCTAGCTAACTTCTACCGAATAGCAGCACTGTAGGAACTATTACATTACAACGGAACGACTTGATTAGTGTAGTGTTAGCTAGCTACATAGTTGTCTTTGCTGTCTTTGTATCTAAGAAAATTGTGTAGTTTAGAGTAATTATCGAGTAATTATCGAGGTTAGCTAGCGCCGCCGTTAGCTAGTGCCGCCGTTCTCCTACCTAGTCAACACTGCTAGCAACACTGCTAGCTAGCCAGCTAGCCAACTATCATTTTAGTCAATAAGATTTTTTGCAACGTAACTTTCTGAACATTCGAGACGTGTAGTCCACTTGTCATTCCAATCTCCTTTGCATTAGCGTAGCCTCTTCTGTAGCCTGTCAACTATGTGTCTGTCTATCCCTCTTCTCTCCTCTCTGCACAGACCATACAAACGCTTCACACCGCGTGGCCGCTGCCACTCTAACCTGGTGGTCCCAGCGCGCACGACCCACGTGGAGTTCCAGGTCTCCGGCAGCCTCTGGAACTGCCGATCTGCGGCCAACAAGGCAGAGTTCATCTCAGCCTATGCTTCCCTCCAGTCCCTCGACTTCTTGGCACTGACAGAAACATGGATTACCACAGATAACACTGCTACTCCTACTGCTCTCTCCTCATCTGCCCACGTGTTCTCGCACACCCCGAGAGCTTCTGGTCAGCGGGGTGGTGGCACTGGGATCCTCATCTCTCCCAAGTGGACATTCTCTCTTTCTCCCCTGACCCATCTGTCTATCGCCTCCTTTGAATTCCATGCTGTCACAGTTACCAGCCCTTTCAAGCTTAACATCGTTATCATTTATCGCCCTCCAGGTTCCCTTGGAGAGTTCATCAATGAGCTTGACGCCTTGATAAGTTCCTTTCCTGAGGATGGCTCACCTCTCACAGTTCTGGGTGACTTTAACCTCCCCACGTCTACCTTTGACTCATTCCTCTCTGCCTCCTTCTTTCCACTCCTCTCCTCTTTTGACCTCACCCTCTCACCTTCCCCCCCTACTCACAAGGCAGGCAATACGCTTGACCTCATCTTTACTAGATGCTGTTCTTCCACTAATCTCATTGCAACTCCCCTCCAAGTCTCCGACCACTACCTTGTATCCTTCTCCCTCTCGCTCTCATCCAACACTTCCCACACTGCCCCCACTCGGATGGTATCGCGCCGTCCCAACCTTCGCTCTCTCTCCCCCGCTACTCTCTCCTCTTCCATCCTATCATCTCTTCCCTCTGCTCAAACCTTCTCCAACCTATCTCCTGATTCTGCCTCCTCAACCCTCCTGTCCTCCCTTTCTGCATCCTTTGACTCTCTATGTCCCCTATCCTCCAGGCCGGCTCGGTCCTCCCCTCCTGCTCCGTGGCTCGACGACTCATTGCGAGCTCACAGAACCGGGCTCCGGGCAGCCGAGCGGAAATGAGGGAAAACTCGCCTCCCTGCGGACCTGGCATCCTTTCACTCCCTCCTCTCTACAATCTCCTCTTCTGTCTCTGCTGCTAAAGCCACTTTCTACCACTCTAAATTCCAAGCATCTGCCTCTAACCCTAGGAAGCTCTTTGCCACCTTCTCCTCCCTCCTGAATCCTCCTCCGCCTCCCCCCCCCCCTCCCTCTCTGCGGATGACTTCGTCAACCATTTTCAAAAGAAGGTCGACGACATCCGATCCTCGTTTGCTAAGTTAAACGACACCGCTGGTTCTGCTCACACTGCCCTACCCTGTGCTTTGACCTCTTTCTCCCCTCTCTCTCCAGATGAAATCTCGCGTCTTGTGACGGCCGGCCGCCCAACAACCTGCCCGCTTGACCCTATCCCCTCCTCTCTTCTCCAGACCATTTCCGGAGACCTTCTCCCTTACCTCACCTCGCTCATCAACTCATCCTTGACCGCTGGCTACGTCACTTCCGTCTTCAAGAGAGCGAGAGTTGCACCCCTTCTGAAAAAACCTACACTCGATCCCTCCGATGTCAACAACTACAGACCAGTATCCCTTCTTTCTTTTCTCTCCAAAACTCTTGAACGTGCCGTCCTTGGCCAGCTCTCCTGCTATCTCTCTCAGAATGACCTTCTTGATCCAAATCAGTCAGGTTTCAAGACTAGTCATTCAACTGAGACTGCTCTTCTCTGTGTCACGGAGGCGCTCCGCACTGCTAAAGCTAACTCTCTCTCCTCTGCTCTCATCCTTCTAGACCTATCGGCTGCCTTTGATACTGTGAACCATCAGATCCTCCTCTCCACCCTCTCCGAGCTGGGCATCTCCGGCGCGGCCCACGCTTGGATTGCGTCCTACCTGACAGGTCGCTCCTACCAGGTGGTGTGGCGAGAATCTGTCTCCGCACCACGTGCTCTCACCACTGGTGTCCCCCAGGGCTCTGTTCTAGGCCCTCTCCTATTCTCGCTATACACCAAGTCACTTGGCTCTGTCATATCCTCACATGGTCTCTCCTATCATTGCTATGCAGACGACACACAATTAATCTTCTCCTTTCCCCCTTCTGACAACCAGGTGGCGAATCGCATCTCTGCATGTCTGGCAGACATATCAGTGTGGATGACGGATCACCACCTCAAGCTGAACCTCGGCAAGACAGAGCTGCTCTTCCTCCCGGGGAAGGACTGCCCGTTCCATGATCTTGCCATCACGGTTGACAACTCCATTGTGTCCTCCTCCCAGAGTGCTAAGAACCTTGGCGTGATCCTGGACAACACCCTGTCGTTCTCAACTAACATCAAGGCGGTGACCCGTTCCTGTAGGTTCATGCTCTACAACATTCGTAGAGTACGACCCTGCCTCACACAGGAAGCGGCGCAGGTCCTAATCCAGGCACTTGTCATCTCCCGTCTGGATTACTGCAACTCGCTGTTGGCTGGGCTCCCTGCCTGTGCCATTAAACCCCTACAACTCATCCAGAACGCCGCAGCCCGTCTGGTGTTCAACCTTCCCAAGTTCTCTCACGTCACCCCGCTCCTCCGCTCTCTCCACTGGCTTCCAGTTGAAGCTCGCATCCGCTACAAGACCATGGTGCTTGCCTACGGAGCTGTGAGGGGAACGGCACCTCCGTACCTTCAGGCTCTGATCAGGCCCTACACCCAAACAAGGGCACTGCGTTCATCCACCTCTGGCCTGCTCGCCTCCCTACCTCTGAGGAAGTACAGTTCCCGCTCAGCCCAGTCAAAACTGTTCGCTGCTCTGGCACCCCAATGGTGGAACAAACTCCCTCACGACGCCAGGTCAGCGGAGTCAATCACCACCTTCCGGAGACACCTGAAACCCCACCTCTTTAAGGAATACCTAGGATAGGATAAAGTAATCCCTCTAACCCCCCCCCCCCCCCCCTTAAAAGAGTTAGATGCACTATTGTAAAGTGGTTGTTCCACTGGATATCATAAGTTGAATGCACCAATTTGTAAGTCGCTCTGGATAGGAGCGTCTGCTAAATGACATAAATGTAATGTAAATGTAAATGTTTCAAGCAGCCGTTATTACAGGGATTTGACTAAATTGGTTGTGCAATGTCTGGTTGTGAAGATGAATGACCGGGGTGTAATTACAACAGGCCCATTGCATCCTCGGCCTCCTTGAATCCCATGTAGAACGCTGGCGGTGAGGGATATTAGTGGTGAACGGCACAAACAACTCAGGAAGGCAAAGACTCTTCCGTTCCCTCGTCTCAGTCTGACTGATAATAACACACACAGCCAGGGGTTACATCCCTGGACCCTACACCATCACCAATAACATGACATCTACCTGGACCCTACACCATCACCAATACCATGACATCCACCTGGACCCTACACCATCACCAATACCATGACATCCACCTGGACCCTACACCATCACCAATACCACGACATCCACCTGGACCCTACACCATCACCAATACCATGACATCCACCTGGACCCTACACCATCACCAATAACATGACATCCACCTGGACCCTACACCATCACCAATAACATTACATCCACCTGGACCCTACACCATCACCAATACCATGACATCCACCTGGACCTTACACCATCACCAATACCATGACATCCACCTGGACCCTACACCATCACCAATACCATGACATCCACCTGGACCCTACACCATCACCAATACCATTACATCCCTGGACCCCACACCATCACCATCAACATTACATCCACCTGGACCCTACACCATCACCAATACCATGACATCCACCTGGACCCTACACCATCACCAATACCATGACATCCACCTGGACCCTACACCATCACCAATACCATGACATCCACCTGGAGCTGTAGGGGTTACATCCCTGGACCCTACACCATCACCAATAACATTACATCCACCTGGACCCTACACCATCACCAATACCATGACATCCACCTGGACCCCACACCATCACCAATACCATGACATCCACCTGGACCCTACACCATCACCAATAACATTACATCCACCTGGACCCCACACCATCACCAATACCATTACATCCACCTGGACCCTACACCATCACCAATACCATGACATCCACCTGGACCCCACACCATCACCAATAACATTACATCCACCTGGACCCTACACCATCACCAATACCATGACATCCACCTGGACCCCACACCATCACCAATAACATGACATCCACCTGGACCCTACACCATCACCAATACCATGACATCCACCTGGACCCCACACCATCACCAATAACATTACATCCACCTGGACCCTACACCATCACCAATAACATTACATCCACCTGGACCCTACACCATCACCAATAACATGACATCCACCTGGACCCTACACCATCACCAATACCATTACATCCCTGGACCCCACACCATCACCAATAACATGACATCCCTGGACCCCACACCATCACCAATACCATGACATCCACCTGGACCCCACACCATCACCAATACCATTACATCCACCTGGACCCTACACCATCACCAATACCATTACATCCACCTGGACCCTACACCATCACCAATACCATGACATCCACCTGGACCCTACACCATCACCAATACCATGACATCCACCTGGACCCCACACCATCACCAATACCATTACTTCCCTGGACCCTACACCATCACCAATACCATGACATCCACCTGGACCCTACACCATCACCAATAACATTACATCCACCTGGACCCCACACCATCACCAATAGCATGACATCCACCTGGACCCCACACCATCACCAATACCATGACATCCACCTGGACTCCACACCATCACCAATACCATTACATCCCTGGACCCTACACCATCACCAATACCATTACATCCACCTGGACCCCACACCATCACCAATACCATTACATCCACCTGGACCCTACACCATCACCAATACCATGACATCCACCTGGACCCTACACCATCACCAATACCATGACATCCACCTGGACCCTACACCATCACCAATACCATGACATCCACCTGGACCCTACACCATCACCAATACCATGACATCCACCTGGACCCCACACCATTGGTTTCATTACAGTACAACAGTTTGATTTGTTTGATCTTAGCTGGCTACATAGCCGTCTTTGTATCCAAGATAATTGTGTAGTCTAGAGTAATTGTCGAGGTTACCTAGCCAGTTAGAGGTTACCTAGCCAGCTACACTTTCAAACAAAGTCAACAACGCAGCCACTGCTAGCTAGCCTATTTCACCAGCCAGCAGTACTATATCATTTTAGTCAATAAGATTTTTTGCAACGTAAGCTTAACTTTCTGAACATTCGAGACGTGTAGTCCACTTGTCATTCCAGTCTCCTTTGCATTAGCGTAGCCTCTTCTGTAGCCTGTCAACTATGTGTCTGTCTATCCCTGTTCTCTCCTCTCTGCACAGACCATACAAACGCTTCACACCGCGTGGCCGCTGCTACTCTAACCTGGTGGTCCCAGCGCGCACGACCCACGTGGAGTTCCAGGTCTCAGGCAGCCTCTGGAACTGCCGATCTGCGGCCAACAAGGCAGAGTTCATCTCAGCCTATGCTTCCCTCCAGTCCCTCGACTTCTTGGCACTGACGGAAACATGGATTACCACTGATAACACTGCTACTCCTACTTCTCTCTCCTCGTCTGCCCACGTGTTCTCGCACACCCCGAGAGCTTCTGGTCAGCGGGGTGGTGGCACTGGGATCCTCATCTCTCCCAAGTGGACATTCTCTCTTTCTCCCCTGACCCATCTGTCTATCGCCTCCTTTGAATTCCATGCTGTCACAGTTACCAGCCCTTTCAAGCTTAACATCCTTATCATTTATCGCCCTCCAGGTGCCCTTGGAGAGTTCATCAATGAGCTTGACGCCCTGATAAGTTCCTTTCCTGAGGATGGCTCACCTCTCACAGTTCTGGGTGACTTTAACCTCCCCACGTCTACCTTTGACTCATTCCTCTCTGCCTCCTTCTTTCCACTCCTCTCCTCTTTTGACCTCACCCTCTCACCTTCCCCCCCTACTCACAAGGCAGGCAATACGCTTGACCTCATCTTTACTAGATGCTGTTCTTCCACTAATCTCATTGCAACTCCCCTCCAAGTCTCCGACCACTACCTTGTATCCTTTTCCCTCTCGCTCTCATCCAACACTTCCCACACTGCCCCTACTCGGATGGTATCGCGCCGTCCCAACCTTCGCTCTCTCTCCCCCGCTACTCTCTCCTCTTCCATCCTATCATCTCTTCCCTCTGCTCAAACCTTCTCCAACCTATCTCCTGATTCTGCCTCCTCAACCCTCCTCTCCTCCCTTTCTGCATCCTTTGACTCTCTATGTCCCCTATCCTCCAGGCCGGCTCGGTCCTCCCCTCCTGCTCCGTGGCTCGACGACTCATTGCGAGCTCACAGAACAGGGCTCCGGGCAGCCGAGCGGAAATGGAGGAAAACTCGCCTCCCTGCGGACCTGGCATCCTTTCACTCCCTCCTCTCTACATTCTCCTCTTCTGTCTCTGCTGCTAAAGCCAATTTCTACCACTCTAAATTCCAAGCATCTGCCTCTAACCCTAGGAAGCTCTTTGCCACCTTCTCCTCCCTCCTGAATCCTCCTCCCCCTCCTCCCCCCTCCTCCCTCTCTGCGGATGACTTCGTCAACCATTTTCAAAAGAAGGTCGACGACATCCGATCCTCGTTTGCTAAGTCAAACGACACCGCTGGTTCTGCTCACACTGCCCTACCCTGTGCTTTGACCTCTTTCTCCCCTCTCTCTCCAGATGAAATCTTGCGTCTTGTGACGGCCGGCCGCCCAACAACCTGCCCGCTTGACCCTATCCCCTCCTCTCTTCTCCAGACCATTTCCGGAGACCTTCTCCCTTACCTCACCTCGCTCATCAACTCATCCTTGACCGCTGGCTACGTCCCTTCCGTCTTCAAGAGAGCGAGAGTTGCACCCCTTCTGAAAAAACCTACACTCGATCCCTCCGATGTCAACAACTACAGACCAGTATCCCTTCTTTCTTTTCTCTCCAAAACTCTTGAACGTGCCGTCCTTGGCCAGCTCTCCTGCTATCTCTCTCAGAATGACCTTCTTGATCCAAATCAGTCAGGTTTCAAGACTAGTCATTCAACTGAGACTGCTCTTCTCTGTGTCACGGAGGCGCTCCGCACTGCTAAAGCTAACTCTCTCTCCTCTGCTCTCATCCTTCTAGACCTATCGGCTGCCTTTGATACTGTGAACCATCAGATCCTCCTCTCCACCCTCTCCGAGCTGGGCATCTCCGGCGCGGCCCACGCTTGGATTGCGTCCTACCTGACAGGTCGCTCCTACCAGGTGGCGTGGCGAGAATCTGTCTCCGCACCATGTGCTCTCACCACTGGTGTCCCCCAGGGCTCTGTTCTAGGCCCTCTCCTATTCTCGCTATACACCAAGTCACTTGGCTCTGTCATATCCTCACATGGTCTCTCCTATCATTGCTATGCAGACGACACACAATTAATCTTCTCCTTTCCCCCCTCTGATAACCAGGTGGTGAATCGCATCTCTGCATGTCTGGCAGACATATCAGTGTGGATGACGGATCACCACCTCAAGCTGAACCTCGGCAAGACGGAGCTGCTCTTCCTCCCGGGGAAGGACTGCCCGTTCCATGATCTCGCCATCACGGTTGACAACTCCATTGTGTCCTCCTCCCAGAGTGCTAAGAACCTTGGCGTGATCCTGGACAACACCCTGTCGTTCTCAACTAACATCAAGGCGGTGACCCGTTCCTGTAGGTTCATGCTCTACAACATTCGCAGAGTACGACCCTGCCTCACGCAGGAAGCGGCGCAGGTCCTAATCCAGGCACTTGTCATCTCCCGTCTGGATTACTGCAACTCGCTGTTGGCTGGGCTCCCTGCCTGTGCCATTAAACCCCTACAACTCATCCAGAACGCCGCAGCCCGTCTGGTGTTCAACTTTCCCAAGTTCTCTCACGTCACCCCGCTCCTCCGCTCTCTCCACTGGCTTCCAGTTGAAGCTCGCATCCGCTACAAGACCATGGTGCTTGCCTACGGAGCTGTGAGGGGAACGGCACCTCCGTACCTTCAGGCTCTGATCAGGCCCTACACCCAAACAAGGGCACTGCGTTCATCCACCTCTGGCCTGCTCGCCTCCCTACCTCTGAGGAAGTACAGTTCCCGCTCAGCCCAGTCAAAACTGTTCGCTGCTCTGGCACCCCAATGGTGGAACAAACTCCCTCACGACGCCAGGTCAGCGGAGTCAATCACCACCTTCCGGAGACACCTGAAACCCCACCTCTTTAAGGAATACCTAGGATAGGATAAAGTAATCCTTCTAACCCCCCCCCTTAAAAGAGTTAGATGCACTATTGTAAAGTGGTTGTTCCACTGGATATCATAAGGTGAATGCACCAATTTGTAAGTCGCTCTGGATAAGAGCGTCTGCTAAATGACTTAAATGTAAATGTAAATGTAAATCCACCTGGACCCTACACCATCACCAATACCATGACATCCACCTGGACCCTACACCATCACCAATACCATGACATCCACCTGGACCCTACACCATCACCAATACCATGACATCCACCTGGACCCTACACCATCACCAATAACATTACATCCACCTGGACCCTACACCATCACCAATAACATGACATCCACCTGGACCCCACACCATCACCAATACCATTACATCCCTGGACCCCACACCATCACCAATACCATGACATCCACCTGGACCCCACACCATCACCAATACCATGACATCCACCTGGACCCTACACCATCACCAATACCATGACATCCACCTGGAGCAGTAGAGGTTACACTATCTCTACCTCCCTCCTCCCCTGTCCCTCCTCCCTTATCTCTACCTCCCTCCTCCCCTGCCCATCCTCCCTTATCTCTACCTCCCTCCTCCCCTGTCCATCCTCCCTTATCTCTACCTCCCTCCTCCCCTGTCCATCCTCCCCTATCTCTACCTCCCTCCTCCCCTGTCCATCCTCCCTTATCTCTACCTCCCTCCTCCCCTGTCCCTCCTCCCTTATCTCTACCTCCCTCCTCCCCTGTCCATCCTCCCTTATCTCTACCTCCCTCCTCCCCTGTCCATCCTCCCTTATCTCTACCTCCCTCCTCCCCTGTCTCTCCTCCCTTATCTCTACCTCCCTCCTCCCCTGTCCATCCCCCCTATCTCTACCTCCCTCCTCCCCTGTCCATCCTCCCTTATCTCTACCTCCCTCCTCCCCTGTCCCTCCTCCCTTATCTCTACCTCCCTCCTCCCCTGTCCATCCTCCCTTATCTCTACCTCCCTCCTCCCCTGTCCATCCTCCCTTATCTCTACCTCCCTCCTCCCCTGTCCATCCTCCCTTATCTCTATCTCCCTCCTCCCCTGTCCCTCCTCCCCTACCTCTACTTCCCTCCTCCCCTGTCATTCCTCCCCTATCTCTACCTCTCTCCTCACCTGTCTCTCCTCTATCTCCCTCCTCTCCTGTCTTTCCTCCCCTGTCTCTCCTCCCTATCTCTATCTCCCTTATCTCTACCTCTCTCCTCCCCTGTCCATCCTCCCCTATCTCTACCTCTCTCCTCACCTGTCTCTCCTCTACCTCCCTCCTCTCCTGTCTTTCCTCCCCTGTCTCTCCTACCTTATCTCTCGTCCTTCCCTCTGTCTGTTTTACCTCTCTCCCTTCCTTCTAGCCCTCCCTCCTGCCACCTCACTCTCTCCACACCTACTCTCCTACCTCCTCTTTCCCTCCCTCAATCCTTCCTTCCCCGCATCTCTCCCTCTTTCCCTTCATCCCTCCATCTCTTCATGTAATAAAGCAGCAGCAGCAGAAGTGTTGATGCGTCCTCCAGCCCTCAGGCTGTTTCCATTCAACTAATTCAACTAAGTGCACACAAACACACACACACACACACACACACACACACACACACACACACACACACACACACACACACACACACACACACACACACACACACACACACACACACACACACACACACACACACACACACACACACACACACACACACACAAACACACACACACACACACACACACACACACACACACACACACATTGCACTGTCTCTGAGGGCAGCCCGCTTCAGTATGAGTGGTAGTGACACCTCTCCCCTGTACCCCCAGGCCAAGGCCCAAGTCAGCTGCCCTCCTGTCCTCCTCAACCCCCCTGATGCCCACACAGTGCCCAGCCAGGATGGAGAGATGGAGAGATGGAGGGATGGAGAGATGGAGGTATGGAGAGATGGAGGGATGGAGAGATGGAGAGATGGAGGGATGGAGAGATGGAGGGATGGAGAGATGGAGGGATGGAGGGATGGAGAGATGGAGAGATGGAGGGATGGAAGGATGGAGAGATGGAGAGATGGAGGGATGGAGAGATGGAGAGATGGAGAGATGGAGAGATGGAGGGATGGAGAGATGGAGAGATGGAGAGATGGAGAGATGGAGGGATGGAGGGATGGAGGGATGGAGAGATGGAGAGATGGAGAGATTGAGAAATGGAAGGAAGCAGAGCTTGTGGGCAATGGCCTTGGACAAGCACCAGACATACATCCAGTAGAGGAGGTTAAACATCCATTCTCTCTCTCTCTCTCTCTCTCTCTCTCTCTCTCTCTCTCTCTCTCTCTCTCTCTCTCTCTCTCTCTCTCTCTCTCTCCTCTCTCTCTCTCCTCTCTCTCTCTCCTCTCTCTCTCTCTCCTCTCTCTCTCTCTCCTCTCTCCTCCCCCCCCCCTCTTTCTCTCTTCTTTGCCCTAGGGCTGAAGGTCCATAGAGGAGCATGGTCCCCGGTGGTGGTCTGGTGTTGTCTGCCTGTCACCTCACATCACTGCTGTTGGGACACTGACAGCTTCTGTTTATCATCACGTGGTTCAAGGTGTAAAAATAACACATCTTAATATAACAGTGTGGTAAACCAATCTAATACAGCCTTTTTTAAATTTAGATGACAAAAGGAGTTGCCATGTTCTCTTGTTGCAGGCTTTCAGCTTTACATTTTTTTGTGACATAAGCCGGGAACACATTCGACTTCCACCTAGTGAGGTAGAATGGATTAATGGATTAATTCCTGGAGAGATGGCAGATGTACCCTCTGACTAAGCACTTTCTTGGAGAAAGTTCATTCATTTGTCTTGCTATTTAGATGTTTGCTAGGGCCGGAACGATGCAGAGAGAGCAGCTATAGGAACAACCTAAAGACACCTTGCTATTTAGATGTTTGCTAGGGCCAGAAAGATGCAGAGAGAGCCGCTATAGGAACAACCTAAAACAACCTGCTATTTTACTCCAGAATCATGCCAGCCTACAGACGTAGGATCTTACTTTGATCACTCTTATGTTGCTGAGGCTTCTAAAGTTTGTAATTTCCACTTTGAAATGTCAGACTTGATTTTCCCTGACGAAAAATGTATCAATCCCTACAAAACATTTCCATTAATTATAACCCATATAATAATTCACATTTCCTGTTGATGCAGGATAATTTTCCTGCTGTAGCAAACTGTCTCAAATTAAGATCCTACATCTGTAGGTGTAGCCTACCTGCCTGGCTATGGCATTGTTAAGTGACTGCTGCTTTCTCACCTGAAGCCAAAAAGGAGGGGATTCTTCTCTAATACAATTTAAAACTATAAACTACACATGTAATATCTTAATTTGATCACTCTGTTTTCGCAGAAAATGTTCCTGCACCACAGGAAATTCAAAATCAAATTGTATTTGTCACATGCGTTGTAACCAACAGGTGTAGATTAACACTGAAATGCTTACTTCCCAACAATGCAGAGAGAAAAAAAGAGAAATAATACAAACAGAAAAATTTAATTAAAAAATAATAAGGCGAGGAATAAATAAACAATGAGTAACAATATTCAAATGAGCATCGTGATTTACATAAATTCAATGAACACCTGCAGTTCTATTTCTCTCTCGCTCGATCACACACTAACGCACTAGACAGTACTGCAGGTCCTACTACTGAGACATTCAAATGAAAAAAAAACTCTAATCACACATCGACAACTGTCATTTTATATAGATTAATAACACAAGATAGATATACGTCTCAACTATAAAATACAAGTGTATTTTTTGTAGCCTATCAAAACAAACTTCCCGTTTTTTTGAGAATAATCAAATCCTCCTGCTGCAGGAATATTTTACTCATGAGAGGAAACTGGTCAAATTAAGATCCGATATCTGTACAAACACAAACTAGACACCAAGCCTGCTGTAAACTCAGCAAAAAAAGAAACGTCCCTTTTTCGGGACCCTGTCTTTCAAAGATAATTCATAAAAATGCTAAAAATGCTAAAAATGCTAAAAATGCTAAAAATGCTAAAAATGATCACAAAAAATGAATGAACATGCACCTGGGGAACGGTCGTTAAGACACTAACAGCTTACAGACGGTAGGCAATTAAGGTCACAGTTATGAAAACTTAGGACACTAAAGAGGCCTTTCTACTGACTCTGAAAAACACCAAAAGAAAGAAGCCCAGGGTCCCTGCTCATCTGTGTGAACGTTCCTTAGGCATGCTGCAAGGAGGCATGAGGACTGCAGATGTGGCCAGGGCAATGGATTGCAATGTCCATACTGTGAGACGCCTAAGACAGCGCTACAGGGAGACAGGACGGACAGCTGATCATCCTCGCAGGGAAAGACCACGTGTAACAACACCTGCACAGGATCGGTACATCCGAACATCACACCTGTGGGACAGGTACAGGATGGCAACAACAACTGCCCGAGTTACACCAGGAACGCACAATCCCTACGTCAGTGCTCAGACTGTCCGCAATAGGCTGAGAGAGGCTGGACTGAGGGCTGTACTCTGGAGCGGGACCGATTTGGAGGTCCGTCATAGTCTGGGGCGGTGTGTCACAGCATCATCGGACTGAGCTTGTTGTCATTGCAGGCAATCTCCACGCTGTGCGTTACAGGGAAGACAACCTCCTCCCTCATGTGGTACCCTTCCTGTAGGCTCATCCTGACACGACCCTCCAGCATGACAATGCCACCAGCCATACTGCTCGTTCTGTGCGTGATTTCCTGCAAGACAGGAATGTCAGTGTTCTGCCATGGCCAGCAAGGAAACCGGATCTCAATCCCATTGAGCACGTCTGGGACCTGTTGGATCGGAGGGTGAGGGCTAGGGCCATTCCCCCCAGAAATGTCCGGGAATTTTCAGGTGCCTTGGTGGAAGAGTGGGGTAACATCTCATAGCAAGAACTGGCAAATCTGGTGCAGTCCATGAGGAGATGCACTGCAGTACTTAATGCAGCTGGTGGCCACACCAGATACTGACTGTTTGATTTTGACCCCCCCCCCTTTGTTCAGGGACATATTATTCAATTTCTGTTAGTCACATGTCTGTGGAACTTGTTCAGTTTATGTCTCAGTTGTTGAATCTTGTTATGTTCATAGAAATATTTACACATGTTAAGTTTGCTGAAAATAAACTCTGTTGACAGTGAAAGGACGTTTCTTTTTTTGCTGAGTTTAGTTCCACAGGGACGACTCCAAATCAATACCAACTAGACACCAAGGGACGTTGAGCCTGTTATAGTTCCACAGGGACGTTGAGGCTGTTGTAGTTCCACAGGGACGTAGAGCCTGTTGTAGTTCCACAGGGACGTAGAGCCTGTTGTAGTTCCACAGGGACGTTGAGTCTGTTGTAGTTCCACAGGGACGTTGAGCCTGTTGTAGTTCCACAGGGACATTGAGCCTGTTGTAGTTCCACAGGGACGTTGAGCCTGTTGTAGTTCCACAGGGACGTTGAGCCTGTTGTAGTTCCACAGGGACGTTGAGCCTGTTGTAGTTCCACAGGGACGTTGAGCCTGTTGTAGTTCCACAGGGACGTTGAGCCTGTTGTAGTTCCACAGGGACGTTGGGCCTGTTGTAGTTCCACAGGGACGTTGAGCCTGTTGTAGTTCCACAGGGACGTTGAGCCTGTTGTAATTCCACAGGGACGTTGAGCCTGTTGTAGTTCCACAGGGACGTTGAGCCTGTTGTAGTTCCACAGGGACGTTGAGCCTGTTGTAGTTCCACAGGGACGTTGAGCCTGTTGTAATTCCACAGGGACGTTGAGCCTGTTGTAGTTCCACAGGGACGTTGAGCCTGTTGTAGTTCCACAGGGACGTTGAGCCTGTTGTAGTTCCACAGGGACGTTGAGCCTGTTGTAGTTCCACAGGGACGTTGGGCCTGTTGTAGTTCCACAGGGACGTTGAGCCTGTTGTAGTTCCACAGGGACGTTGAGCCTGTTGTAGTTCCACAGGGACGTTGAGCCTGTTGTAGTTCCACAGGGACGTTGAGCCTGTTATAGTTCCACAGGGACGACTCCAAATCCAATTCATTTGTATCGTTATTACATTCTCTTGATCTAATACTTCCACATAACAACACAGCACACTGACAAGGTAAAGCCTGCAATATTTTTTTATCAGATATTACAACCAAATTTGGAATACTCCTAACTAATTATTCCATGACGCAGCATGTTTAAATTGCTAACCCAGGAAGGATATCAAGAGGGTAGATTGCTTTCTCTGTATAATGGCCTTAGAGGATGAAATGAATTTACATTAGAAACATGAAAGAAGAACAAGATGGTCTGTTTCCCTCACTTTCATGTTTACTAACCGGAGAGAGACTGAAGAGAGGAAGAGAGAGAGAGAGAGGGAGAGAGAAAGAGAGAGAGTGATAGAGGAAGAGAGAGAAGAGAGGAAGAGAGAGAGAGAGGGAGAGAGAAAGAGAGAGAGTGAGAGAGGGAGAGAGAGAAGAGAGGAAGAGATAGATAAAGACGAAAGAGAGAGAGAAAGAGAGAGAGAGAGAGAGAGAGAGAGAGAGAGAGAGAGAGCGAGAGAGAGAGAGAGAGAGAAAGAGAGAGAGAAGACAGGAAGAGAGAGAAGACAGGAAGAGAGAGGGAGAGAAGGAGGAGGGAAAGTGCGAGTGACTGAAAAACAACTTCCTTCACATTTTATTTGGTGCCTTCCACAACCTATTAAAGCTGTAATAATGTTATGAAATTGAATTTAAGAAGTATCTGACCATTTCATCTGTGTTCAAAACACAATACAGATCCACAAAGCAGCCAGAGGCAAACTCAGACACTGTCTGTCTGTCTGTCTGTCTGTCTGTCTGTCTGTCTGTCTGTCTGTCTGTCTGTCTGTCTGTCTGTCTGTCTGTCTGTCTCCCACACTAAGAGGAGGGATCTGCAGAGACCTGCTGACAACAGTTAGTTTGTCTGACTGACTGTGTGGAGTGAGCACCCTAGAGGACAGCTGGATTCAGGGGATAACGGTTAGAAACTGACTGTGTGGAGTGAGCACCCTAGAGGACAGCTGGATTCAGGGGATAATGGTTAGAAACTGACTGTGTGGAGTGAGCACCCTAGAGGACAGCTGGATTCAGGGGATAATGGTTAGAAACAGACTGTGTGGAGTGAGCACCCTAGAGGACAGCTGGATTCAGGGGATAACGGTTAGAAACTGACTGTGTGGAGTGAGCACCCTAGAGGACAGCTGGATTCAGGGGATAACGGTTAGAAACTGACTCTGTGGAGTGAGCACCCTAGAGGACAGCTGGATTCAGGGGATAACGGTTAGAAACTGACTGTGTGGAGTGAGCACCCTAGAGGACAGCTGGATTCAGGGGATAACGGTTAGAAACTGACTGTGTGGAGTGAGCACCCTAGAGGACAGCTGGATTCAGGGGATAACGGTTAGAAACTGACTGTGTGGAGTGAGCACCCTAGAGGACAGCTGGATTCAGGGGATAACGGTTAGAAACTGACTGTGTGGAGTGAGCACCCTAGAGGACAACTGGATTCAGGGGATAACGGTTAGAAACAGACTGTGTGGAGTGAGCACCCTAGAGGACAGCTGGATTCAGGGGATAACGGTTAGAAACTGACTGTGTGGAGTGAGCACCCTAGAGGACAGCTGGATTCAGGGGATAACGGTTAGAAACTGACTGTGTGGAGTGAGCACCCTAGAGGACAGCTGGATTCAGGGGATAACGGTTAGAAACTGACTGTGTGGAGTGAGCACCCTAGAGGACAGCTGGATTCAGGGGATAACGGTTAGAAACTGACTGTGTGGAGTGAGCACCCTAGAGGACAGCTGGATTCAGGGGATAACGGTTAGAAACTGACTGTGTGGAGTGAGCACCCTAGAGGACAGCTGGATTCAGGGGATAACGGTTAGAAACTGACTGTGTGGAGTGAGCACCCTAGAGGACAGCTGGATTCAGGGGATAACGGTTAGAAACTGACTGTGTGGAGTGAGCACCCTAGAGGACAGCTGGATTCAGGGGATAACGGTTAGAAACTGACTGTGTGGAGTGAGCACCCTAGAGGACAGCTGGATTCAGGGGATAACGGTTAGAAACTGACTGTGTGGAGTGATCACCCTAGAGGACAGCTGGATTCAGGGGATAACGGTTAGAAACTGACTGTGTGGAGTGATCACCCTAGAGGACAGCTGGATTCAGGGGATAACGGTTAGAAACTGACTGTGTGGAGTGAGCACCCTAGAGGACAGCTGGATTCAGGGGATAACGGTTAGAAACTGACTGTGTGGAGTGATCACCCTAGAGGACAGCTGGATTCAGGGGATAACGGTTAGAAACTGACTGTGTGGAGTGAGCACCCTAGAGGACAGCTGGATTCAGGGGATAACGGTTAGAAACTGACTCTGTGGAGTGAGCACCCTAGAGGACAGCTGGATTCAGGGGATAACGGTTAGAAACTGACTGTGTGGAGTGAGCACCCTAGAGGACAGCTGGATTCAGGGGATAACGGTTAGAAACTGACTGTGGAGTGAGCACCCTAGAGGACAGCTGGATTCAGGGGATAACGGTTAGAAACTGACTGTGTGGAGTGAGCACCCTAGAGGACAGCTGGATTCAGGGGATAACGGTTAGAAACTGACTGTGTGGAGTGAGCACCCTAGAGGACAGCTGGATTCAGGGGATAACGGTTAGAAACTGACTGTGTGGAGTGATCACCCTAGAGGACAGCTGGATTCAGGGGATAACGGTTAGAAACTGACTGTGTGGAGTGAGCACCCTAGAGGACAGCTGGATTCAGGGGATAACGGTTAGAAACTGACTGTGTGGAGTGATCACCCTAGAGGACAGCTGGATTCAGGGGATAATGGTTAGAAACTGACTGTGTGGAGTGAGCACCCTAGAGGACAGCTGGATTCAGGGGATAACGGTTAGAAACTGACTCTGTGGAGTGAGCACCCTAGAGGACAGCTGGATTCAGGGGATAACGGTTAGAAACTGACTGTGTGGAGTGAGCACCCTAGAGGACAGCTGGATTCAGGGGATAACGGTTAGAAACTGACTGTGGAGTGAGCACCCTAGAGGACAGCTGGATTCAGGGGATAACGGTTAGAAACTGACTGTGTGGAGTGAGCACCCTAGAGGACAGCTGGATTCAGGGGATAACGGTTAGAAACTGACTGTGTGGAGTGAGCACCCTAGAGGACAGCTGGATTCAGGGGATAACGGTTAGAAACTGACTGTGTGGAGTGAGCACCCTAGAGGACAGCTGGATTCAGGGGATAATGGTTAGAAACAGACTGTGTGGAGTGAGCACCCTAGAGGACAGCTGGATTCAGGGGATAATGGTTAGAAACAGACTGTGTGGAGTGAGCACCCTAGAGGACAGCTGGATTCAGGGGATAACGGTTAGAAACTGACTGTGTGGAGTGAGCACCCTAGAGGACAGCTGGATTCAGGGGATAACGGTTAGAAACTGACTCTGTGGAGTGAGCACCCTAGAGGACAGCTGGATTCAGGGGATAACGGTTAGAAACTGACTGTGTGGAGTGAGTACCCTAGAGGACAGCTGGATTCAGGGGATAACGGTTAGAAACTGACTGTGTGGAGTGAGCACCCTAGAGGACAGCTGGATTCAGGGGATAACGGTTAGAAACTGACTGTGTGGAGTGAGCACCCTAGAGGACAGCTGGATTCAGGGGATAACGGTTAGAAACTGACTGTGTGGAGTGAGCACCCTAGAGGACAGCTGGATTCAGGGGATAACGGTTAGAAACTGACTGTGTGGAGTGAGCACCCTAGAGGACAGCTGGATTCAGGGGATAACGGTTAGAAACAGACTGTGTGGAGTGAGCACCCTAGAGGACAGCTGGATTCAGGGGATAACGGTTAGAAACTGACTGTGTGGAGTGAGCACCCTAGAGGACAGCTGGATTCAGGGGATAACGGTTAGAAACTGACTGTGTGGAGTGAGCACCCTAGAGGACAGCTGGATTCAGGGGATAACGGTTAGAAACTGACTGTGTGGAGTGAGCACCCTAGAGGACAGCTGGATTCAGGGGATAACGGTTAGAAACTGACTGTGTGGAGTGAGCACCCTAGAGGACAGCTGGATTCAGGGGATAATGGTTAGAAACAGACTGTGTGGAGTGAGCACCCTAGAGGACAGCTGGATTCAGGGGATAACGGTTAGAAACTGACTGTGTGGAGTGAGCACCCTAGAGGACAGCTGGATTCAGGGGATAACGGTTAGAAACTGACTCTGTGGAGTGAGCACCCTAGAGGACAGCTGGATTCAGGGGATAACGGTTAGAAACTGACTGTGTGGAGTGAGCACCCTAGAGGACAGCTGGATTCAGGGGATAACGGTTAGAAACTGACTGTGTGGAGTGATCACCCTAGAGGACAGCTGGATTCAGGGGATAACGGTTAGAAACTGACTGTGTGGAGTGAGCACCCTAGAGGACAGCTGGATTCAGGGGATAACGGTTAGAAACTGACTCTGTGGAGTGAGCACCCTAGAGGACAGCTGGATTCAGGGGATAACGGTTAGAAACTGACTGTGTGGAGTGAGCACCCTAGAGGACAGCTGGATTCAGGGGATAACGGTTAGAAACTGACTGTGGAGTGAGCACCCTAGAGGACAGCTGGATTCAGGGGATAACGGTTAGAAACTGACTGTGTGGAGTGAGCACCCTAGAGGACAGCTGGATTCAGGGGATAACGGTTAGAAACTGACTGTGTGGAGTGAGCACCCTAGAGGACAGCTGGATTCAGGGGATAACGGTTAGAAACTGACTGTGTGGAGTGATCACCCTAGAGGACAGCTGGATTCAGGGGATAACGGTTAGAAACTGACTGTGTGGAGTGAGCACCCTAGAGGACAGCTGGATTCAGGGGATAACGGTTAGAAACTGACTGTGTGGAGTGATCACCCTAGAGGACAGCTGGATTCAGGGGATAATGGTTAGAAACTGACTGTGTGGAGTGAGCACCCTAGAGGACAGCTGGATTCAGGGGATAACGGTTAGAAACTGACTCTGTGGAGTGAGCACCCTAGAGGACAGCTGGATTCAGGGGATAACGGTTAGAAACTGACTGTGTGGAGTGAGCACCCTAGAGGACAGCTGGATTCAGGGGATAACGGTTAGAAACTGACTGTGGAGTGAGCACCCTAGAGGACAGCTGGATTCAGGGGATAACGGTTAGAAACTGACTGTGTGGAGTGAGCACCCTAGAGGACAGCTGGATTCAGGGGATAACGGTTAGAAACTGACTGTGTGGAGTGAGCACCCTAGAGGACAGCTGGATTCAGGGGATAACGGTTAGAAACTGACTGTGTGGAGTGAGCACCCTAGAGGACAGCTGGATTCAGGGGATAATGGTTAGAAACAGACTGTGTGGAGTGAGCACCCTAGAGGACAGCTGGATTCAGGGGATAATGGTTAGAAACAGACTGTGTGGAGTGAGCACCCTAGAGGACAGCTGGATTCAGGGGATAACGGTTAGAAACTGACTGTGTGGAGTGAGCACCCTAGAGGACAGCTGGATTCAGGGGATAACGATTAGAAACTGACTCTGTGGAGTGAGCACCCTAGAGGACAGCTGGATTCAGGGGATAACGGTTAGAAACTGACTGTGTGGAGTGAGTACCCTAGAGGACAGCTGGATTCAGGGGATAACGGTTAGAAACTGACTGTGTGGAGTGAGCACCCTAGAGGACAGCTGGATTCAGGGGATAACGGTTAGAAACTGACTGTGTGGAGTGAGCACCCTAGAGGACAGCTGGATTCAGGGGATAACGGTTAGAAACTGACTGTGTGGAGTGAGCACCCTAGAGGACAGCTGGATTCAGGGGATAACGGTTAGAAACTGACTGTGTGGAGTGAGCACCCTAGAGGACAGCTGGATTCAGGGGATAACGGTTAGAAACAGACTGTGTGGAGTGAGCACCCTAGAGGACAGCTGGATTCAGGGGATAACGGTTAGAAACTGACTGTGTGGAGTGAGCACCCTAGAGGACAGCTGGATTCAGGGGATAACGGTTAGAAACTGACTGTGTGGAGTGAGCACCCTAGAGGACAGCTGGATTCAGGGGATAACGGTTAGAAACTGACTGTGTGGAGTGAGCACCCTAGAGGACAGCTGGATTCAGGGGATAATGGTTAGAAACTGACTGTGTGGAGTGAGCACCCTAGAGGACAGCTGGATTCAGGGGATAATGGTTAGAAACAGACTGTGTGGAGTGAGCACCCTAGAGGACAGCTGGATTCAGGGGATAACGGTTAGAAACTGACTGTGTGGAGTGAGCACCCTAGAGGACAGCTGGATTCAGGGGATAACGGTTAGAAACTGACTCTGTGGAGTGAGCACCCTAGAGGACAGCTGGATTCAGGGGATAACGGTTAGAAACTGACTGTGTGGAGTGAGCACCCTAGAGGACAGCTGGATTCAGGGGATAACGGTTAGAAACTGACTGTGTGGAGTGAGCACCCTAGAGGACAGCTGGATTCAGGGGATAACGGTTAGAAACTGACTGTGTGGAGTGAGCACCCTAGAGGACAGCTGGATTCAGGGGATAACGGTTAGAAACTGACTGTGTGGAGTGAGCACCCTAGAGGACAACTGGATTCAGGGGATAACGGTTAGAAACAGACTGTGTGGAGTGAGCACCCTAGAGGACAGCTGGATTCAGGGGATAACGGTTAGAAACTGACTGTGTGGAGTGAGCACCCTAGAGGACAGCTGGATTCAGGGGATAACGGTTAGAAACTGACTGTGTGGAGTGAGCACCCTAGAGGACAGCTGGATTCAGGGGATAACGGTTAGAAACTGACTGTGTGGAGTGAGCACCCTAGAGGACAGCTGGATTCAGGGGATAACGGTTAGAAACTGACTGTGTGGAGTGAGCACCCTAGAGGACAGCTGGATTCAGGGGATAACGGTTAGAAACTGACTGTGTGGAGTGAGCACCCTAGAGGACAGCTGGATTCAGGGGATAACGGTTAGAAACTGACTGTGTGGAGTGAGCACCCTAGAGGACAGCTGGATTCAGGGGATAACGGTTAGAAACTGACTGTGTGGAGTGAGCACCCTAGAGGACAGCTGGATTCAGGGGATAACGGTTAGAAACTGACTGTGTGGAGTGAGCACCCTAGAGGACAGCTGGATTCAGGGGATAATGGTTAGAAACTGACTGTGTGGAGTGATCACCCTAGAGGACAGCTGGATTCAGGGGATAACGGTTAGAAACTGACTGTGTGGAGTGAGCACCCTAGAGGACAGCTGGATTCAGGGGATAACGGTTAGAAACTGACTGTGTGGAGTGATCACCCTAGAGGACAGCTGGATTCAGGGGATAATGGTTAGAAACTGACTGTGTGGAGTGAGCACCCTAGAGGACAGCTGGATTCAGGGGATAACGGTTAGAAACTGACTCTGTGGAGTGAGCACCCTAGAGGACAGCTGGATTCAGGGGATAACGGTTAGAAACTGACTGTGTGGAGTGAGCACCCTAGAGGACAGCTGGATTCAGGGGATAACGGTTAGAAACTGACTGTGGAGTGAGCACCCTAGAGGACAGCTGGATTCAGGGGATAACGGTTAGAAACTGACTGTGTGGAGTGAGCACCCTAGAGGACAGCTGGATTCAGGGGATAACGGTTAGAAACTGACTGTGTGGAGTGAGCACCCTAGAGGACAGCTGGATTCAGGGGATAACGGTTAGAAACTGACTGTGTGGAGTGAGCACCCTAGAGGACAGCTGGATTCAGGGGATAATGGTTAGAAACAGACTGTGTGGAGTGAGCACCCTAGAGGACAGCTGGATTCAGGGGATAATGGTTAGAAACAGACTGTGTGGAGTGAGCACCCTAGAGGACAGCTGGATTCAGGGGATAACGGTTAGAAACTGACTGTGTGGAGTGAGCACCCTAGAGGACAGCTGGATTCAGGGGATAACGGTTAGAAACTGACTCTGTGGAGTGAGCACCCTAGAGGACAGCTGGATTCAGGGGATAACGGTTAGAAACTGACTGTGTGGAGTGAGTACCCTAGAGGACAGCTGGATTCAGGGGATAACGGTTAGAAACTGACTGTGTGGAGTGAGCACCCTAGAGGACAGCTGGATTCAGGGGATAACGGTTAGAAACTGACTGTGTGGAGTGAGCACCCTAGAGGACAGCTGGATTCAGGGGATAACGGTTAGAAACTGACTGTGTGGAGTGAGCACCCTAGAGGACAGCTGGATTCAGGGGATAACGGTTAGAAACTGACTGTGTGGAGTGAGCACCCTAGAGGACAGCTGGATTCAGGGGATAACGGTTAGAAACTGACTGTGTGGAGTGAGCACCCTAGAGGACAGCTGGATTCAGGGGATAACGGTTAGAAACTGACTGTGTGGAGTGAGCACCCTAGAGGACAGCTGGATTCAGGGGATAACGGTTAGAAACTGACTGTGTGGAGTGAGCACCCTAGAGGACAGCTGGATTCAGGGGATAACGGTTAGAAACTGACTGTGTGGAGTGAGCACCCTAGAGGACAGCTGGATTCAGGGGATAACGGTTAGAAACTGACTGTGTGGAGTGAGCACCCTAGAGGACAGCTGGATTCAGGGGATAACGGTTAGAAACTGACTGTGTGGAGTGAGCACCCTAGAGGACAGCTGGATTCAGGGGATAATGGTTAGAAACTGACTGTGTGGAGTGATCACCCTAGAGGACAGCTGGATTCAGGGGATAATGGTTAGAAACTGACTGTGTGGAGTGATCACCCTAGAGGACAGCTGGATTCAGGGGATAACGGTTAGAAACTGACTGTGTGGAGTGAGCACCCTAGAGGACAGCTGGATTCAGGGGATAACGGTTAGAAACTGACTGTGTGGAGTGAGCACCCTAGAGGACAGCTGGATTCAGGGGATAACGGTTAGAAACTGACTGTGTGGAGTGAGCACCCTAGAGGACAGCTGGATTCAGGGGATAACGGTTAGAAACTGACTGTGTGGAGTGAGCACCCTAGAGGACAGCTGGATTCAGGGGATAACGGTTAGAAACTGACTGTGTGGAGTGAGCACCCTAGAGGACAGCTGGATTCAGGGGATAATGGTTAGAAACAGACTGTGTGGAGTGAGCACCCTAGAGGACAGCTGGATTCAGGGGATAACGGTTAGAAACAGACTGTGTGGAGTGAGCACCCTAGAGGACAGCTGGATTCAGGGGATAACGGTTAGAAACTGACTGTGTGGAGTGAGCACCCTAGAGGACAGCTGGATTCAGGGGATAACGGTTAGAAACTGACTCTGTGGAGTGAGCACCCTAGAGGACAGCTGGATTCAGGGGATAACGGTTAGAAACTGACTGTGTGGAGTGAGTACCCTAGAGGACAGCTGGATTCAGGGGATAATGGTTAGAAACTGACTGTGTGGAGTGATCACCCTAGAGGACAGCTGGATTCAGGGGATAACGGTTAGAAACTGACTGTGTGGAGTGAGCACCCTAGAGGACAGCTGGATTCAGGGGATAACGGTTAGAAACTGACTGTGTGGAGCGATCACCCTAGAGGACAGCTGGATTCAGGGGATAACGGTTAGAAACTGACTGTGTGGAGTGAGCACCCTAGAGGACAGCTGGATTCAGGGGATAACGGTTAGAAACTGACTCTGTGGAGTGAGCACCCTAGAGGACAGCTGGATTCAGGGGATAACGGTTAGAAACTGACTGTGTGGAGTGAGCACCCTAGAGGACAGCTGGATTCAGGGGATAATGGTTAGAAACTTACTGTGTGGAGTGAGCACCCTAGAGGACAGCTGGATTCAGGGGATAACGGTTAGAAACTGACTGTGTGGAGTGAGCACCCTAGAGGACAGCTGGATTCAGGGGATAACGGTTAGAAACTGACTGTGTGGAGTGAGCACCCTAGAGGACAGCTGGATTCAGGGGATAACGGTTAGAAACAGACTGTGTGGAGTGAGCACCCTAGAGGACAGCTGGATTCAGGGGATAACGGTTAGAAACAGACTGTGTGGAGTGAGCACCCTAGAGGACAGCTGGATTCAGGGGATAACGGTTAGAAACTGACTGTGTGGAGTGAGCACCCTAGAGGACAGCTGGATTCAGGGGATAACGGTTAGAAACTGACTGTGTGGAGTGAGCACCCTAGAGGACAGCTGGATTCAGGGGTTAACGGTTAGAAACTGACTGTGTGGAGTGAGCACCCTAGAGGACAGCTGGATTCAGGGGATAATGGTTAGAAACAGACTGTGTGGAGTGAGCACCCTAGAGGACAGCTGGATTCAGGGGATAACGGTTAGAAACTGACTGTGTGGAGTGAGCACCCTAGAGGACAGCTGGATTCAGGGGATAACGGTTAGAAACTGACTGTGTGGAGTGAGCACCCTAGAGGACAGCTGGATTCAGGGGATAATGGTTAGAAACTGACTGTGTGGAGTGAGCACCCTAGAGGACAGCTGGATTCAGGGGATAACGGTTAGAAACTGACTGTGTGGAGTGAGCACCCTAGAGGACAGCTGGATTCAGGGGATAATGGTTAGAAACTGACTGTGTGGAGTGAGCACCCTAGAGGACAGCTGGATTCAGGGGATAACGGTTAGAAACTGACTGTGTGGAGTGAGCACCCTAGAGGACAGCTGGATTCAGGGGATAACGGTTAGAAACTGGGAAATAGAAGAGTTGTTCCCTGTTTTCAAGTCAAGGTACTCACTATGCATCACCCTTTCTCCCACGTTCTATACACTTCCTGTAATGCAGGACGGACACGCCTCTTCAAATAATTTGCTCAGGTAAACGGTACAGCATCATGGTGCTCAGGTCTTGATGATAATAAGCTGGCAGTCTGGGAACAGTTTGGTATAGACACCACTTTATTTAAATACATTAGAAAACCTCTCAGAGTATCTAGAGAGAGAGAGAAAGAAAGAAAGAGAGAGAGAGAGAGAGAGAGACAGAGAGAGGTAGAGGTCCTGGTGTATATACACACTGGTTGAATCAACGTTGTTTGCACGTCACGTTGAATTGACGTGACAAACACACACACACACACACACACACACACACACACACACACACACACACACACACACACACACACACACACACACACACGTGCAAACATGCACACACACATACATACAGTACATACCCACACAACCCCAGTATAGAGGCAGCCCTACAGTACATACCCACACAACCCCAGTATAGAGTCAGCCCTACAGTACACACCCACACAACCCCAGTATAGAGGCAGCCCTACAGTACATACCCACACAACCCCAGTATAGAGGCAGCCCTACAGTACATACCCACACAACCCCAGTATAGAGGCAGCCCTACAGTACATACCCACACAACCCAGTATAGAGGCAGCCCTACAGTACATACCCACACAACCCCAGTATAGAGGCAGCCCTACAGTACATACCCACACAACCCAGTATAGAGGCAGCCCTACAGTACATACCCACACAACCCCAGTATAGAGGCAGCCCTACAGTACATACCCACACAACCCCAGTAATTTGTAAGTCGCTCTGGATAAGAGCGTCTGCTAAATGACTTAAATGTAAATGTATAGAGGCAGCCCTACAGTACATACCCACACAACCCCAGTATAGAGGCAGCCCTACAGTACATACCCACACAACCCCAGTATAGAGGCAGCCCTACAGTACATACCCACACAACCCCAGTATAGAGGCAGCCCTACAGTACATACCCACACAACCCCAGTATAGAGGCAGCCCTACAGTACACACCCACACAACCCCAGTATAGAGGCAGCCCTACAGTACATACCCACACAACCCCAGTATAGAGGCAGCCCTACAGTACATACCCACACAACCCCAGTATAGAGGCAGCCCTACAGTACATACCCACACAACCCCAGTATAGAGGCAGCCCTACAGTACATACCCACACAACCCCAGTATAGAAGGCAGCCCTACAGTACATACCCACACAACCCCCAGTATAGAGGCAGCCCTACAGTACATACCCACACAACCCCAGTATAGAGGCAGCCCTACAGTACATACCCACACAACCCCAGTATAGAGGCAGCCCTACAGTACATACCCACGCAACCCCAGTATAGAGGCAGCCCTACAGTACATACCCACGCAACCCCAGTATAGAGGCAGCCCTACAGTACATACCCACACAACCCCAGTATAGAGGCAGCCCTACAGTACATACCCACACAACCCCAGAATAGAGGCAGCCCTACAGTACATACCCACACAACCCCAGTATAGAGGCAGCCCTACAGTACATACCCACACAACCCCAGTATAGAGGCAGCCCTACAGTACATACCCACACAACCCCAGTATAGAGGCAGCCCTACAGTACATACCCACACAACCCCAGTATAGAGGCAGCCCTACAGTACACACCCACACAACCCCAGTATAGAGGCAGCCCTACAGTACATACCCACACAACCCCAGTATAGAGGCAGCCCTACAGTACACACCCACACAACCCCAGTATAGAGGCAGCCCTACAGTACATACCCACACAACCCCAGTATAGAGGCAGCCCTACAGTACACACCCACACAACCCCAGTATAGAGGCAGCCCTACAGTACATACCCACACAACCCCAGTATAGAGGCAGCCCTACAGTACATCACCCACACAACCAGTATAGAGGCAGCCTACAGTACATACCCACACAACCCCAGTATAGAGGCAGCCCTACAGTACATACCACACGCAACCCCAGTATAGAGGCAGCCCTACAGTACATACCCACACAACCCCAGTATAGAGGCAGCCCTACAGTACATACCCACACAACCCCAGTATAGAGGCAGCCCTACAGTACACACCCACACAACCCCAGTATAGAGGCAGCCCTACAGTACATACCCACACAACCTCAGTATAGAGGCAGCCCTACAGTACACACCCACACAACCCCAGTATAGAGGCAGCCCTACAGTACATACCCACACAACCCCAGTATAGAGGCAGCCCTACAGTACACACCCACACAACCCCAGTATAGAGGCAGCCCTACAGTACATACCCACACAACCCCAGTATAGAGGCAGCCCTACAGTACACACCCACACAACCCCAGTATAGAGGCAGCCCTACAGTACATACCCACACAACCCCAGTATAGAGGCAGCCCTACAGTACACACCCACACAACCCCAGTATAGAGGCAGCCCTACAGTACATACCCACACAACCCCAGTATAGAGGCAGCCCTACAGTACATACCCACACAACCCAAGTATAGAGGCAGCCCTACAGTACATACCCACACAGTACTCCCAGTATAGAGGCAGCCCTACAGTACATACCCACA
>NC_074675.1:751753-788484 GCF_029448725.1 Salvelinus fontinalis
GACTGTTACAGTAGATAGATAGAGACTGTTACAGTAGATAGAGACTGCTACAGTAGATAGAGACTGTTACAGAAGATAGAGACTGTTACAGTAGATAGATAGAGACTGTTACAGTAAATAGATAGAGATTGTTACAGTAAATAGATAGAGACTGTTACAGTAGATAGATAGAGACTGTTACAGTAAATAGATAGAGATTGTTACAGTAAATAGATAGAGACTGTTACAGAACAGCACATTAACAAATCAAGGCTGTTAACACCTCTAGTGGAGTGGAATGAAAGCACAAACGAACTGATACCCAGGCTATGAACAGACAGTCACAGCTAGCAGACTGTATTACAGCTAGTGGAATGATAGCACAAACAGACTGATTCCCAGGCTATGAACAGACAGCCATAGCTAGCAGACTGTATTACAGCTAGTGGAACGATAGCACAAACAGACTGATTCCCAGGCTATGAACAGACAGCCACAGCTAGCAGACTGTATTACAGCTAGTGGAATGATAGCACAAACAGACTGATTCCCAGGCTACGAACAGACAGCCACAGCTAGCTGACTGTATTACAGCTAGTGGAATGATAGCACAAACAGACTGATTCCCAGGCTATGAACAGACAGCCATAGCTAGCAGACTGTACTACAGCAGGTGGAATAATAGCACAAACAGACTGATTCCCAGGCTATGAACAGACAGCCACAGCTAGCAGACTGTATTAAAGCTAGTGGAATGATAGCACAAACAGACTGATTCCCAGGCTATGAACAGACAGCCACAGCTAGCAGACTGTATTACAGCAAGTGGAATAATAGCACAAACAGACTGATTCCCAGGCTATGAACAGACAGCCACAGCTAGCAGACTGTATTACAGCAAGTGGAATAATAGCACAAACAGACTGATTCCCAGGCTATGAACAGACAGCCACAGCTAGCAGACTGTATTACAGCTAGTGGAATGATAGCACAAACAGACTGATTCTCAGGCTATGAACAGACAGCCACAGCTAGCAGACTGTATTAAAGCTAGTGGAATGATAGCACAAACAGACTGATTCCCAGGCTGTGAACAGACAGTCACAGCTAGCAGACTGTATTACAGCTAGTGGAATGATAGCACAAACAGACTGATTCCCAGGCTACGAACAGACAGCCACAGCTAGCAGACTGTATTACAGCTAGTGGAATGATAGCACAAACAGACTGATTCCCAGGCTACGAACAGACAGCCACAGCTAGCAGACTGTATTACAGCTATCGGCCTCATTCTTTGTTTACTTTGCAGCCCATACATGATTCCCTTCCCTCGAGAATAGCATCAACACACCTAACAATCACAACGGCACACAAACACAACCTGTACAGTAATTAGCGCTGACCATCCTGTCACAGGTTCAGGGGGTATGTGTTGGAGGGGGGAGCTGGCCTCTAGGAGTCTCTAGGGTACCCATTAGGACTGAGGCATAGAGACTTTACACTTCCACCCCCTGCTCACGCTACCGCGCAATTACCACAGCTAGTCCATGCTAATACTGCTACTGTCTCTCTACTGAACAATAACAGCTAGGCCATGCTAATACTGCTACTGTCCCTCTACTGAACAATAACAGCTAGGACATGCTACTGTCTCTCTACTGAACAATAACAGCTAGGCCATGCTAATACTGCTACTGTCTCTCTACTGAACAATAACAGCTAGGCCATGCTAATACTGCTACTGTCTCTCTACTGAACAATAACAGCTAGGCCATGCTAATACTGCTACTGTCTCTCTACTGAACAATGACAGCTAGGCCATGCTAATACTGCTACTGTCTCTCTACTGAACAATGACAGCTAGGCCATGCTAATACTGCTACTGTCTCTCTACTGAACAATGACAGCTAGGCCATGCTAATACTGCTACTGTCTCTCTACTGAACAATAACAGCTATGCCATGCTAATACTGCTACTGTCTCTCTACTGAACAATAACAGCTAGGCCATGCTAATACTGCTACTGTCTCTCTACTGAACAATAACAGCTAGGTCATGTTAATACTGCTACTGTCTCTCTACTGAACAATAACAGCTAGGCCATGCTAATACTGCTACTGTCCCTCTACTGAACAATTACAGCTATGCCATGCTAATACTGCTACTGTCTCTCTACTGAACAATAACAGCTAGGCCATGCTAATACTGCTACTGTCTCTCTACTGAACAATAACAGCTAGGCCATGCTAATACTGCTACTGTCTCTCTACTGAACAATAACAGCTAGGCCATGCTAATACTGCTACTGTCTCTCTACTGAACAATTACAGCTATGCCATGCTAATACTGCTACTGTCTCTCTACTGAACAATAACAGCTAGGCCATGCTAATACTGCTACTGTCTCTCTACTGAACAATAACAGCTAGGCCATGCTAATACTGCTACTGTCCCTCTACTGAACAATAACAACTAGGCCATGCTACTGTCTCTCTACTGAACAATAACAGCTAGGCCATGCTAATACTGCTACTGTCTCTCTAATGAACAATAACAGCTATTTCATGCTAATGCTGCTACTGTCTCTCTACTGAACAATAACAGCTATGCCATGCTAATACTGCTACTGTCCCTCTACTGAACAATAACAGCTAGGCCATGCTAATACTGCTACTGTCTCTCTACTGAACAATGACAGCTAGGCCATGCTAATACTGCTACTGTCTCTCTACTGAACAATAACAGCTATGCCATGCTAATACTGCTACTGTCTCTCTACTGAACAATGACAGCTAGGCCATGCTAATACTGCTACTGTCTCTCTACTGAACAATAACAGCTAGGCCAAGCTAATACTGCTACTGTCTCTCTACTGAACAATAACAGCTATGCCATGCTAATACTGCTACTGTCCCTCTACTGAACAATAACAGCTAGGCCATGCTAATACTGCTACTGTCTCTCTACTGAACAATGACAGCTAGGCCATGCTAATACTGCTACTGTCTCTCTACTGAACAATAACAGCTATGCCATGCTAATACTGCTACTGTCCCTCTACTGAACAATAACAGCTAGGCCATGCTACTGTCTCTCTACTGAACAATAACAGCTAGGCCAAGCTAATACTGCTACTGTCTCTCTACTGAACAATAACAGCTAGGCCATGCTAATACTGCTACTGTCTCTCTACTGAACAATAACAGCTTTAGTAACGTGTTGAGAGAGAGAGAGAGAGAGAGAGAGAGAGAGAGAGAGAGAGAGAGAGAGAGAGAGAGAGAGAGAGAGAGAGAGAGAGAGAGAGAGAGAGAGAGAGAGAGAGACAGAGAGAGAGACAGAGAGAGAGACAGAGAGAGAGACAGAGAGAGAGACAGAGAGAGAGAGAGAGAGAGAGACTCTACACCACATACACACCCATTGGTCTCAGTACCTCCCTCTATTCTAGTCAGCTAACCATTATACAGAGGGAGAGGAGGGGGTATCCGTGTCATTGAGTCTCTTCCGGACGCCATTTCACCCAACAAAATAAGACATTTAATGGCCGGCACGACGCATCCCCGCGCCAAACAAGCTGGGCGGGTCGGAGAGAGAAAAAAAATGTAGAGAAAATTGCCTTCTGAATAATCCGCTCCTCTCTGCTTTGCGTCCTAAATGGCGACCTGTTTCCCTATGAGCTCTGGTCAAAAGTAGTGCGCTACATAGGGAATATAGTGTCGTTTGGGACGGTGCTCTCTCCCTTCTGCCTGAAAGGTTCTCTGAAGGTTATTGTTGAGAATAATGCTGTTTCCTGGCCCTCCCGCAGATGACAATCATCTTTCCAATTTGTTTGAGATTAGGTCATAGGGAAACGCTGCATCGTAAACACACAGGGCCGTGGACGATGGAGAGAGGATGGAGGGGAGGAAAGCGGACGGAGGGCGGAGGGGAGGAAAGCGGACGGAGGACGGAGGGGAGGAAAGCGAAGGGAAGGATGGAGGGGAGGAAAGCGGACGGAGGACGGAGGGGAGGAAAGCGAAGGGAAGGATGGAGGGGAGGAAAGCGGACGGAGGACGGAGGGGAGGAAAGCGGACGGAGGACGGAGGGGAGGAAAGCGAAGGGAGGACGGAGGGGAGGAAAGCGGACGGAGGACGGAGGGGAGGAAAGCGGACGGAGGACGGAGGGGAGGAAAGCGAAGGGAGGACGGAGGGGAGGAAAGCGGAGGGAGGACGGAGGGGAGGAAAGCGAAGGGAGGACGGAGGGGAGGAAAGCGGACGGAGGACGGAGGGGAGGAAAGCGGACGGAGGACGGAGGGGAGGAAAGCGGAGGGAGGACGGAGGGGAGGAAAGCGGACGGAGGACGGAGGGGAGGAAAGCGAAGGGAAGGATGGAGGGGAGGAAAGCGAAGGGAAGGATGGAGGGGAGGAAAGCGGAGGGAAGGATGGAGGGGAGGAAAGCGGAGGGAAGGATGGAGGGGAGGAAAGCGGACGGAGGATGGAGGGGAGGAAAGCGAAGGGAAGGATGGAGGGGAGGAAAGCGGACGGAGGACGGAGGGGAGGAAAGCGAAGGGAGGGATAGATGCTGTTGGACGCCTCATAGCTTTGATTACCGTGACAGTGGCTGAGTCTTCAATAGCACCCTTTTTCCCTATGTAGTGCACTACTTTTGACAAGGGCCCTATTCCCTATGTAGTGCACTACTTTTGACAAGGGCCCTATTCCCTATGTAGTGCGCTACTTTTGACCAGGGCCCTATTCCCTATGTAGTGCACTACTTTTGACCAGGGCCCTATTCCCTATGTAGTGCACTACTTTTGACAAGGGCCCTATTCCCTATGTAGTGCACTACTTTAGACCAGGGCCAATAGAGTGCCATTTAGGATGTACCCATGACACTGGCCAAGGTGGAAGCCAGGCCACAAACAGGCCTATATTCACTGTGTTGATTGGATAGTGTGTGTGTGTGTGTGTGTGTGTGTGTGTGTGTGTGTGTGTGTGTGTGTGTGTGTGTGTGTGTGTGTGTGTGTGTGTGTGTGTGTGTGTGTGTGTGTGTGTGTGTGTGTGTGTGTGTGTGTGTGTGTGTGTGTGTGTGTGTGTGCGTGTGTCTGAGAGTGTCTGAGTGTGTCTGAGTGTGTGTGTGTCTGAGTGTGTGTGTGTCTGAGTGTGTGTGTCTGAGTGTGTGTGTCTGAGTGTGTGTGTGTGTCTGTGTTTGTGTGTGTGTCTGAGTGTGTGTGTGTGTGTGTGTGTGTGTGTGTGTGTGTGTGTGTGTGTGTGTGTGTGTGTGTGAGTGTGTGTGTGTGTGTGTGTGTCTGAGTGTGTCTCAGTATGTGTGTGTGTATTCTTACATTCCTGTGTTGACTGTAACAGCAAGATTCCACCACCCCTCGTCCTGATAAACTGTAATGTTTGATTGGTGGGCAGATCCGTCTACACACTGTAGCATAGATTCAACAGCTTCAAAAGGAGCGAAACCTAAATATAATATTTGAGTGAATGATTTTCTTTGAGATATTTCCCCCAGAATGCATTTGCGGTGTTGCACAATCCAGCAGAACACTCTCTTTGTACCAGTTCCCCTCTCCTTCTGTCACTGTGTACATTCATAAAAGCCGACAGTCAGACGTAATAGATCTAACCACTATGTTAGTGGACGGCCAGCCCTCGTTCTACAGAGACATGTTAGTGGACGGCCAGTCCTCGTTCTACAGAGACATGTTAGTGGACGGCCAGTCCTCGTTCTACAGAGACATGTTAGTGGACGGCCAGCCCTCGTTCTACAGAGACATGTTAGTGGACGGCCAGCCCTCGTTCTACAGAGACATGTTAGTGGACGGCCCTCGTTCTACAGAGACATGTTAGTGGACGGCCCTCGTTCTACAGAGACATGTTAGTGGACGGCCAGTCCTCGTTCTACAGAGACATGTTAGTGGACGGCCAGCCCTCGTTCTACAGAGACATGTTAGTGGACGGCCAGCCCTCGTTCCACAGAGACATGTTAGTGGACGGCCCTCGTTCCACAGAGACATGTTAGTGGACGGCCCTCGTTCTACAGAGACGTGTTAGTGGACGGCCCTCGTTCTACAGAGTCATGTTAGTGGACGGCCCTCGTTCTACAGAGACATGTTAGTGGACGGCCAGCCCTCGTTCTACAGAGACATGTTAGTGGACGGCCAGCCCTCGTTCTACAGAGACATGTTAGTGGACGGCCCTCGTTCTACAGAGACATGTTAGTGGACGGCCAGCCCTCGTTCTACAGAGACATGTTAGTGGACGGCCAGCCCTCGTTCTACAGAGACATGTTAGTGGACGGCCAGCCCTCGTTCTACAGAGACATGTTAGTGGACGGCCAGCCCTCGTTCTACAGAGACATGTTAGTGGACGGCCCTCGTTCTACAGAGACATGTTAGTGGACGGCCCTCGTTCTACAGAGACATGTTAGTGGACGGCCCTCGTTCTACAGAGACATGTTAGTGGACGGCCAGTCCTCGTTCTACAGAGACATGTTAGTGGACGGCCAGCCCTCGTTCTACAGAGACATGTTAGTGGACGGCCCTCGTTCTACAGAGACGTGTTAGTGGACGGCCAGTCCTCGTTCTACAGAGACATGTTAGTGGACGGCCCTCGTTCTACAGAGACATGTTAGTGGACGGCCAGCCCTCGTTCTACAGAGACATGTTAGTGGACGGCCCTCGTTCTACAGAGTCATGTTAATGGACGGCCAGCCCTCGTTCTACAGAGACATGTTAGTGGACGGCCCTCGTTCTACAGAGACATGTTAGTGGACGGCCAGCCCTCGTTCTACAGAGACATGTTAGTGGACGGCCAGTCCTCGTTCTACAGAGACATGTTAGTGGACGGCCAGTCCTCGTTCTACAGAGACATGTTAGTGGACGGCCCTCGTTCTACAGAGACATGTTAGTGGACGGCCAGCCCTCGTTCTACAGAGACATGTTAGTGGACGGCCCTCGTTCTACAGAGACGTGTTAGTGGACGGCCCTCGTTCTACAGAGACATGTTAGTGGACGGCCAGCCCTCGTTCTACAGAGACATGTTAGTGGACGGCCAGCCCTCGTTCTACAGAGACATGTTAGTGGACGGCCCTCGTTCTACAGAGACATGTTAGTGGACGGCCAGCCCTCGTTCTACAGAGACATGTTAGTGGACGGCCAGCCCTCGTTCTACAGAGACATGTTAGTGGACGGCCAGCCCTCGTTCTACAGAGACATGTTAGTGGACGGCCCTCGTTCTACAGAGACATGTTAGTGGACGGCCAGCCCTCGTTCTACAGAGACATGTTAGTGGACGGCCCTCGTTCTACAGAGACATGTTAGTGGACGGCCCTCGTTCCACAGAGACATGTTAGTGGACGGCCAGTCCTCGTTCTACAGAGACATGTTAGTGGACGGCCCTCGTTCTACAGAGACATGTTAGTGGACGGCCCTCGTTCTACAGAGACATGTTAGTGGACGGCCAGCCCTCGTTCTACAGAGTCATGTTAGTGGACGGCCCTCGTTCTACAGAGACATGTTAGTGGCCAGCCCTCGTTCTACAGAGTCATGTTAGTGGACGGCCAGCCCTCGTTCTACAGAGACATGTTAGTGGACGGCCAGCCCTCGTTCTACAGAGACATGTTAGTGGACGGCCAGCCCTCGTTCTACAGAGTCATGTTAGTGGACGGCCCTCGTTCTACAGAGACATGTTAGTGGACGGCCAGCCCTCGTTCTACAGAGACATGTTAGTGGACGGCCAGCCCTCGTTCTACAGAGACATGTTAGTGGACGGCCCTCGTTCTACAGAGACATGTTAGTGGACGGCCCTCGTTCTACAGAGACATGTTAGTGGACGGCCAGCCCTCGTTCTACAGAGACATGTTAGTGGACGGCCCTCGTTCTACAGAGACATGTTAGTGGACGGCCAGCCCTCGTTCTACAGAGACGTGTTAGTGGACGGCCCTCGTTCTACAGAGACATGTTAGTGGACGGCCAGCCCTCGTTCTACAGAGACATGTTAGTGGACGGCCCTCGTTCTACAGAGACATGTTAGTGGACGGCCAGCCCTCGTTCTACAGAGACATGTTAGTGGACGGCCAGCCCTCGTTCTACAGAGACGTGTTAGTGGACGGCCCTCGTTCTACAGAGACATGTTAGTGGACGGCCAGCCCTCGTTCTACAGAGACATGTTAGTGGACGGCCAGCCCTCGTTCTACAGAGACATGTTAGTGGACGGCCAGTCCTCGTTCTACAGAGACATGTTAGTGGACGGCCCTCGTTCTACAGAGACATGTTAGTGGACGGCCCTCGTTCTACAGAGACATGTTAGTGGACGGCCAGTCCTCGTTCTACAGAGACATGTTAGTGGACGGCCAGCCCTCGTTCTACAGAGACATGTTAGTGGACAGCCAGCCCTCGTTCTACAGAGACATGTTAGTGGACGGCCCTCGTTCTACAGAGACATGTTAGTGGACGGCCCTCGTTCTACAGAGACATGTTAGTGGACGGCCAGCCCTCGTTCTACAGAGACATGTTAGTGGACGGCCCTCGTTCTACAGAGACATGTTAGTGGACGGCCCTCGTTCTACAGAGACATGTTAGTGGACGGCCAGTCCTCGTTCTACAGAGACATGTTAGTGGACGGCCCTCGTTCCACAGAGACATGTTAGTGGACGGCCAGCCCTCGTTCTACAGAGACATGTTAGTGGACGGCCCTCGTTCTACAGAGACATGTTAGTGGACGGCCAGTCCTCGTTCTACAGAGACATGTTAGTGGACGGCCCTCGTTCCACAGAGACATGTTAGTGGACGGCCAGCCCTCGTTCTACAGAGACATGTTAGTGGACGGCCCTCGTTCCACAGAGACATGTTAGTGGACGGCCAGCCCTCGTTCTACAGAGACATGTTAGTGGACGGCCCTCGTTCTACAGAGACATGTTAGTGGACGGCCCTCGTTCCACAGAGACATGTTAGTGGACGGCCAGCCCTCGTTCTACAGAGACATGTTAGTGGACGGCCAGCCCTCGTTCTACAGAGACATGTTAGTGGACGGCCCTCGTTCTACAGAGACATGTTAGTGGACGGCCCTCGTTCTACAGAGACATGTTAGTGGACGGCCAGCCCTCGTTCTACAGAGACATGTTAGTGGACGGCCCTCGTTCTACAGAGACATGTTAGTGGACGGCCCTCGTTCCACAGAGTCATGTTAGTGGACGGCCCTCGTTCTACAGAGACATGTTAGTGGACGGCCAGCCCTCGTTCTACAGAGTCATGTTAGTGGACGGCCAGCCCTCGTTCTACAGAGACATGTTAGTGGACGGCCAGCCCTCGTTCTACAGAGACATGTTAGTGGACGGCCCTCGTTCTACAGAGTCATGTTAGTGGACGGCCCTCGTTCTACAGAGTCATGTTAGTGGACGGCCCTCGTTCTACAGAGACATGTTAGTGGACGGCCAGCCCTCGTTCTACAGAGACATGTTAGTGGACGGCCAGCCCTCGTTCTACAGAGACATGTTAGTGGACGGCCCTCGTTCTACAGAGACATGTTAGTGGACGGCCCTCGTTCTACAGAGACATGTTAGTGGACGGCCCTCGTTCTACAGAGACATGTTAGTGGACGGCCAGCCCTCGTTCTACAGAGACATGTTAGTGGACGGCCCTCGTTCTACAGAGTCATGTTAGTGGACGGCCAGCCCTCGTTCTACAGAGACATGTTAGTGGACGGCCAGCCCTCGTTCTACAGAGACATGTTAGTGGACGGCCCTCGTTCTACAGAGACATGTTAGTGGACGGCCCTCGTTCTACAGAGACATGTTAGTGGACGGCCAGCCCTCGTTCTACAGAGACATGTTAGTGGACGGCCAGCCCTCGTTCTACAGAGACATGTTAGTGGACGGCCCTCGTTCTACAGAGACATGTTAGTGGACGGCCAGCCCTCGTTCTACAGAGACATGTTAGTGGACGGCCAGCCCTCGTTCTACAGAGACATGTTAGTGGACGGCCCTCGTTCTACAGAGACATGTTAGTGGACGGCCAGCCCTCGTTCTACAGAGACATGTTAGTGGACGGCCCTCGTTCTACAGAGACATGTTAGTGGACGGCCCTCGTTCTACAGAGACATGTTAGTGGACGGCCCTCGTTCTACAGAGTCATGTTAGTGGACGGCCCTCGTTCTACAGAGACATGTTAGTGGACGGCCCTCGTTCTACAGAGACATGTTAGTGGACGGCCAGCCCTCGTTCTACAGAGACATGTTAGTGGACGGCCAGTCCTCGTTCCACAGAGACATGTTAGTGGACGGCCCTCGTTCTACAGAGACATGTTAGTGGACGGCCCTCGTTCCACAGAGACATGTTAGTGGACAGCCCTCGTTCCACAGAGTCATGTTAGTGGACAGCCCTCGTTCCACAGAGTCATGTTAGTGGACGGCCAGCCCTCGTTCTACAGAGACATGTTAGTGGACGGCCCTCGTTCTACAGAGACATGTTAGTGGACGGCCCTCGTTCCACAGAGACATGTTAGTGGACGGCCCTCGTTCTACAGAGACATGTTAGTGGACGGCCCTCGTTCTACAGAGACATGTTAGTGGACGGCCAGCCCTCGTTCTACAGAGACATGTTAGTGGACGGCCAGCCCTCGTTCCACAGAGACATGTTAGTGGACGGCCAGCCCTCGTTCTACAGAGACATGTTAGTGGACGGCCCTCGTTCTACAGAGACATGTTAGTGGACGGCCCTCGTTCTACAGAGTCGTGTTAGTGGACGGCCAGCCCTCGTTCTACAGAGACATGTTAGTGGACATGTTAGTGGACGGCCCTCGTTCTACAGAGACATGTTAGTGGACGGCCCTCGTTCTACAGAGACATGTTAGTGGACGGCCCTCGTTCTACAGAGACATGTTAGTGGACGGCCCTCGTTCTACAGAGACATGTTAGTGGACGGCCCTCGTTCTACAGAGACATGTTAGTGGACGGCCAGCCCTCGTTCTACAGAGACATGTTAGTGGACGGCCAGCCCTCGTTCTACAGAGACATGTTAGTGGACGGCCCTCGTTCTACAGAGACATGTTAGTGGACATGTTAGTGGACGGCCCTCGTTCTACAGAGTCATGTTAGTGGACGGCCAGCCCTCGTTCTACAGAGACATGTTAGTGGACGGCCAGCCCTCGTTCTACAGAGACATGTTAGTGGACGGCCCTCGTTCTACAGAGACATGTTAGTGGACGGCCCTCGTTCTACAGAGACATGTTAGTGGACGGCCCTCGTTCTACAGAGACATGTTAGTGGACGGCCAGCCCTCGTTCTACAGAGACATGTTAGTGGACGGCCCTCGTTCTACAGAGACATGTTAGTGGACGGCCCTCGTTCTACAGAGACATGTTAGTGGACGGCCAGCCCTCGTTCTACAGAGACATGTTAGTGGACGGCCAGCCCTCGTTCTACAGAGACATGTTAGTGGACGGCCAGCCCTCGTTCTACAGAGACATGTTAGTGGACGGCCCTCGTTCTACAGAGACATGTTAGTGGACGGCCCTCGTTCTACAGAGACATGTTAGTGGACGGCCAGCCCTCGTTCTACAGAGACATGTTAGTGGACGGCCCTCGTTCTACAGAGACATGTTAGTGGACGGCCAGCCCTCGTTCTACAGAGACATGTTAGTGGACGGCCCTCGTTCTACAGAGACATGTTAGTGGACGGCCCTCGTTCTACAGAGACATGTTAGTGGACGGCCAGCCCTCGTTCTACAGAGTCATGTTAGTGGACGGCCAGCCCTCGTTCTACAGAGACATGTTAGTGGACGGCCAGTCCTCGTTCTACAGAGACATGTTAGTGGACGGCCCTCGTTCTACAGAGACATGTTAGTGGACGGCCCTCGTTCTACAGAGACATGTTAGTGGACGGCCAGTCCTCGTTCTACAGAGACATGTTAGTGGACGGCCAGCCCTCGTTCTACAGAGACATGTTAGTGGACAGCCAGCCCTCGTTCTACAGAGACATGTTAGTGGACGGCCCTCGTTCTACAGAGACATGTTAGTGGACGGCCCTCGTTCTACAGAGACATGTTAGTGGACGGCCAGCCCTCGTTCTACAGAGACATGTTAGTGGACGGCCCTCGTTCTACAGAGACATGTTAGTGGACGGCCCTCGTTCTACAGAGACATGTTAGTGGACGGCCCTCGTTCTACAGAGTCGTGTTAGTGGACGGCCAGCCCTCGTTCTACAGAGACATGTTAGTGGACATGTTAGTGGACGGCCCTCGTTCTACAGAGACATGTTAGTGGACGGCCCTCGTTCTACAGAGACATGTTAGTGGACGGCCAGCCCTCGTTCCACATAGACATGTTAGTGGACGGCCAGCCCTCGTTCTACAGAGACATGTTAGTGGACGGCCCTCGTTCTACAGAGACATGTTAGTGGACGGCCAGCCCTCGTTCTACAGAGACATGTTAGTGGACGGCCAGCCCTCGTTCTACAGAGACATGTTAGTGGACGGCCCTCGTTCTACAGAGACATGTTAGTGGACATGTTAGTGGACGGCCCTCGTTCTACAGAGTCATGTTAGTGGACGGCCAGCCCTCGTTCTACAGAGACATGTTAGTGGACGGCCAGCCCTCGTTCTACAGAGACATGTTAGTGGACGGCCCTCGTTCTACAGAGACATGTTAGTGGACGGCCCTCGTTCTACAGAGACATGTTAGTGGACGGCCAGCCCTCGTTCTACAGAGACATGTTAGTGGACGGCCCTCGTTCTACAGAGACATGTTAGTGGACGGCCAGCCCTCGTTCTACAGAGACATGTTAGTGGACGGCCCTCGTTCTACAGAGACATGTTAGTGGACGGCCCTCGTTCTACAGAGACATGTTAGTGGACGGCCAGCCCTCGTTCTACAGAGACATGTTAGTGGACGGCCAGCCCTCGTTCTACAGAGACATGTTAGTGGACGGCCAGCCCTCGTTCTACAGAGACATGTTAGTGGACGGCCCTCGTTCTACAGAGACATGTTAGTGGACGGCCCTCGTTCTACAGAGACATGTTAGTGGACGGCCAGCCCTCGTTCTACAGAGACATGTTAGTGGACGGCCCTCGTTCTACAGAGACATGTTAGTGGACGGCCAGCCCTCGTTCTACAGAGACATGTTAGTGGACGGCCCTCGTTCTACAGAGACATGTTAGTGGACGGCCCTCGTTCTACAGAGACATGTTAGTGGACGGCCAGCCCTCGTTCTACAGAGTCATGTTAGTGGACGGCCAGCCCTCGTTCTACAGAGACATGTTAGTGGACGGCCAGTCCTCGTTCTACAGAGACATGTTAGTGGACGGCCCTCGTTCTACAGAGACATGTTAGTGGACGGCCCTCGTTCTACAGAGACATGTTAGTGGACGGCCAGTCCTCGTTCTACAGAGACATGTTAGTGGACGGCCAGCCCTCGTTCTACAGAGACATGTTAGTGGACAGCCAGCCCTCGTTCTACAGAGACATGTTAGTGGACGGCCCTCGTTCTACAGAGACATGTTAGTGGACGGCCCTCGTTCTACAGAGACATGTTAGTGGACGGCCAGCCCTCGTTCTACAGAGACATGTTAGTGGACGGCCCTCGTTCTACAGAGACATGTTAGTGGACGGCCCTCGTTCTACAGAGACATGTTAGTGGACGGCCAGTCCTCGTTCTACAGAGACATGTTAGTGGACGGCCCTCGTTCCACAGAGACATGTTAGTGGACGGCCAGCCCTCGTTCTACAGAGACATGTTAGTGGACGGCCCTCGTTCCACAGAGACATGTTAGTGGACGGCCAGCCCTCGTTCTACAGAGTCATGTTAGTGGACGGCCCTCGTTCTACAGAGACATGTTAGTGGACGGCCCTCGTTCTACAGAGACATGTTAGTGGACGGCCCTCGTTCCATAGAGACATGTTAGTGGACGGCCAGCCCTCGTTCTACAGAGACATGTTAGTGGACGGCCAGCCCTCGTTCTACAGAGACATGTTAGTGGACGGCCCTCGTTCTACAGAGACATGTTAGTGGACGGCCCTCGTTCTACAGAGACATGTTAGTGGACGGCCAGCCCTCGTTCTACAGAGACATGTTAGTGGACGGCCCTCGTTCTACAGAGACATGTTAGTGGACGGCCCTCGTTCCACAGAGTCATGTTAGTGGACGGCCCTCGTTCTACAGAGACATGTTAGTGGACGGCCAGCCCTCGTTCTACAGAGTCATGTTAGTGGACGGCCAGCCCTCGTTCTACAGAGACATGTTAGTGGACGGCCCTCGTTCTACAGAGACATGTTAGTGGACGGCCCTCGTTCTACAGAGACATGTTAGTGGACGGCCCTCGTTCTACAGAGACGTGTTAGTGGACGGCCCTCGTTCTACAGAGTCATGTTAGTGGACGGCCCTCGTTCTACAGAGACATGTTAGTGGACGGCCAGCCCTCGTTCTACAGAGACATGTTAGTGGACGGCCAGCCCTCGTTCTACAGAGACATGTTAGTGGACGGCCAGCCCTCGTTCTACAGATACATGTTAGTGGACAGCCCTCGTTCTACAGAGACATGTTAGTGGACGGCCAGCCCTCGTTCTACAGAGACATGTTAGTGGACGGCCCTCGTTCTACAGAGACATGTTAGTGGACGGCCCTCGTTCTACAGAGACATGTTAGTGGACGGCCCTCGTTCTACAGAGACATGTTAGTGGACGGCCAGCCCTCGTTCTACAGAGACATGTTAGTGGACGGCCAGCCCTCGTTCTACAGAGACATGTTAGTGGACGGCCCTCGTTCTACAGAGACATGTTAGTGGACGGCCCTCGTTCTACAGAGACATGTTAGTGGACGGCCAGCCCTCGTTCTACAGAGACATGTTAGTGGACGGCCAGCCCTCGTTCTACAGAGACATGTTAGTGGACGGCCCTCGTTCTACAGAGACATGTTAGTGGACGGCCCTCGTTCTACAGAGACATGTTAGTGGACGGCCAGCCCTCGTTCTACAGAGACATGTTAGTGGACGGCCAGCCCTCGTTCTACAGAGACATGTTAGTGGACGGCCAGCCCTCGTTCTACAGAGACATGTTAGTGGACGGCCAGCCCTCGTTCTACAGAGACATGTTAGTGGACGGCCCTCGTTCTACAGAGACATGTTAGTGGACGGCCCTCGTTCTACAGAGACATGTTAGTGGACGGCCAGCCCTCGTTCTACAGAGACATGTTAGTGGACGGCCAGCCCTCGTTCTACAGAGACATGTTAGTGGACGGCCCTCGTTCTACAGAGACATGTTAGTGGACGGCCAGCCCTCGTTCTACAGAGACATGTTAGTGGACGGCCAGCCCTCGTTCTACAGAGACATGTTAGTGGACGGCCAGCCCTCGTTCTACAGAGACATGTTAGTGGACGGCCAGCCCTCGTTCTACAGAGACATGTTAGTGGACGGCCAGCCCTCGTTCTACAGAGACATGTTAGTGGACGGCCCTCGTTCTACAGAGTCATGTTAGTGGACGGCCAGCCCTCGTTCTACAGAGACATGTTAGTGGACGGCCCTCGTTCCACAGAGACATGTTAGTGGACGGCCAGCCCTCGTTCTACAGATACATGTTAGTGGACGGCCCTCGTTCTACAGAGACATGTTAGTGGACGGCCAGCCCTCGTTCTACAGAGACATGTTAGTGGACGGCCCTCGTTCTACAGAGACATGTTAGTGGACGGCCCTCGTTCTACAGAGACATGTTAGTGGACGGCCCTCGTTCTACAGAGACATGTTAGTGGACGGCCCTCGTTCTACAGAGACATGTTAGTGGACGGCCAGCCCTCGTTCTACAGAGACATGTTAGTGGACGGCCCTCGTTCTACAGAGACATGTTAGTGGACGGCCAGCCCTCGTTCTACAGAGACATGTTAGTGGACGGCCCTCGTTCTACAGAGACATGTTAGTGGACGGCCCTCGTTCTACAGAGACATGTTAGTGGACGGCCCTCGTTCTACAGAGACATGTTAGTGGACGGCCAGCCCTCGTTCTACAGAGACATGTTAGTGGACGGCCAGTCCTCGTTCCACAGAGACATGTTAGTGGACGGCCCTCGTTCTACAGAGACATGTTAGTGGACGGCCCTCGTTCCACAGAGACATGTTAGTGGACAGCCCTCGTTCCACAGAGTCATGTTAGTGGACAGCCCTCGTTCCACAGAGTCATGTTAGTGGACGGCCAGCCCTCGTTCTACAGAGACATGTTAGTGGACGGCCCTCGTTCTACAGAGACATGTTAGTGGACGGCCCTCGTTCTACAGAGACATGTTAGTGGACGGCCCTCGTTCCACAGAGACATGTTAGTGGACGGCCCTCGTTCTACAGAGACATGTTAGTGGACGGCCCTCGTTCTACAGAGACATGTTAGTGGACGGCCAGCCCTCGTTCTACAGAGACATGTTAGTGGACGGCCAGCCCTCGTTCCACAGAGACATGTTAGTGGACGGCCAGCCCTCGTTCTACAGAGTCATGTTAGTGGACGGCCCTCGTTCTACAGAGTCATGTTAGTGGACGGCCAGCCCTCGTTCTACAGAGACATGTTAGTGGACATGTTAGTGGACGGCCCTCGTTCTACAGAGACATGTTAGTGGACGGCCCTCGTTCTACAGAGACATGTTAGTGGACGGCCAGCCCTCGTTCCACAGAGACATGTTAGTGGACGGCCCTCGTTCTACAGAGACATGTTAGTGGACGGCCCTCGTTCTACAGAGACATGTTAGTGGACGGCCCTCGTTCTACAGAGACATGTTAGTGGACGGCCAGCCCTCGTTCTACAGAGACATGTTAGTGGACGGCCAGCCCTCGTTCTACAGAGACATGTTAGTGGACGGCCCTCGTTCTACAGAGACATGTTAGTGGACGGCCAGCCCTCGTTCTACAGAGACATGTTAGTGGACGGCCAGCCCTCGTTCTACAGAGACATGTTAGTGGACGGCCCTCGTTCTACAGAGACATGTTAGTGGACATGTTAGTGGACGGCCCTCGTTCTACAGAGTCATGTTAGTGGACGGCCAGCCCTCGTTCTACAGAGTCATGTTAGTGGACGGCCAGCCCTCGTTCTACAGAGACATGTTAGTGGACGGCCAGCCCTCGTTCTACAGAGACATGTTAGTGGACGGCCAGCCCTCGTTCTACAGAGACATGTTAGTGGACGGCCAGCCCTCGTTCTACAGAGACATGTTAGTGGACGGCCCTCGTTCTACAGAGACATGTTAGTGGACGGCCAGCCCTCGTTCCACAGAGACATGTTAGTGGACGGCCAGCCCTCGTTCTACAGAGACATGTTAGTGGACGGCCCTCGTTCTACAGAGACATGTTAGTGGACGGCCAGCCCTCGTTCTACAGAGACATGTTAGTGGACGGCCAGCCCTCGTTCTACAGAGACATGTTAGTGGACGGCCAGTCCTCGTTCTACAGAGACATGTTAGTGGACGGCCCTCGTTCTACAGAGACGTGTTAGTGGACGGCCCTCGTTCTACAGAGACGTGTTAGTGGACGGCCAGCCCTCGTTCTACAGAGACATGTTAGTGGACGGCCAGCCCTCGTTCTACAGAGACATGTTAGTGGACGGCCAGCCCTCGTTCTACAGAGACATGTTAGTGGACGGCCCTCGTTCTACAGAGACATGTTAGTGGACGGCCAGCCCTCGTTCTACAGAGACATGTTAGTGGACGGCCAGCCCTCGTTCTACAGAGACATGTTAGTGGACGGCCAGCCCTCGTTCTACAGAGACATGTTAGTGGACGGCCCTCGTTCTACAGAGACATGTTAGTGGACGGCCCTCGTTCTACAGAGACATGTTAGTGGACGGCCAGCCCTCGTTCTACAGAGACATGTTAGTGGACGGCCAGCCCTCGTTCTACAGAGACATGTTAGTGGACGGCCAGCCCTCGTTCTACAGAGACATGTTAGTGGACGGCCCTCGTTCTACAGAGACATGTTAGTGGACGGCCCTCGTTCCACAGAGACATGTTAGTGGACGGCCAGCCCTCGTTCTACAGAGACATGTTAGTGGACGGCCCTCGTTCTACAGAGACATGTTAGTGGACGGCCCTCGTTCTACAGAGTCATGTTAGTGGACGGCCCTCGTTCTACAGATTCATGTTAGTGGACGGCCAGCCCTCGTTCTACAGAGACATGTTAGTGGACGGCCCTCGTTCTACAGAGACATGTTAGTGGCCAGCCCTCGTTCTACAGAGACATGTTAGTGGACGGCCCTCGTTCTACAGAGACATGTTAGTGGACGGCCAGCCCTCGTTCTACAGAGACATGTTAGTGGACGGCCAGCCCTCGTTCTACAGAGACATGTTAGTGGACGGCCCTCGTTCTACAGAGACATGTTAGTGGACGGCCAGCCCTCGTTCTACAGAGACATGTTAGTGGACGGCCAGCCCTCGTTCTACAGAGACATGTTAGTGGACGGCCCTCGTTCTACAGAGACATGTTATTGGACGGCCAGCCCTCGTTCTACAGAGACATGTTAGTGGACATGTTAGTGGACGGCCCTCGTTCTACAGAGTCATGTTAGTGGACGGCCAGCCCTCGTTCTACAGAGACATGTTAGTGGACGGCCAGCCCTCGTTCTACAGAGACATGTTAGTGGACGGCCAGCCCTCGTTCTACAGAGACATGTTAGTGGACGGCCCTCGTTCTAAAGAGACATGTTAGTGGACGGCCCTCGTTCTAAAGAGACATGTTAGTGGACGGCCCTCGTTCTAAAGAGACATGTTAGTGGACGGCCCTCGTTCTAAAGAGACATGTTAGTGGACGGCCCTCGTTCTAAAGAGACATGTTAGTGGACGGCCCTCGTTCTACAGAGACATGTTAGTGGACGGCCAGCCCTCGTTCTACAGAGACATGTTAGTGGACGGCCCTCGTTCTACAGAGACATGTTAGTGGACGGCCAGCCCTCGTTCTACAGAGACATGTTAGTGGACGGCCAGCCCTCGTTCTACAGAGACATGTTAGTGGACGGCCAGCCCTCGTTCTACAGAGACATGTTAGTCGACGGCCAGCCCTCGTTCTACAGAGACATGTTAGTGGACGGCCCTCGTTCTACAGAGACATGTTAGTGGACGGCCCTCGTTCTACAGAGACATGTTAGTGGACGGCCCTCGTTCTACAGAGACATGTTAGTGGACGGCCCTCGTTCTACAGAGACATGTTAGTGGACGGCCCTCGTTCTACAGAGACATGTTAGTGGACGGCCAGCCCTCGTTCTACAGAGACATGTTAGTGGACGGCCCTCGTTCTACAGAGACATGTTAGTGGACGGCCCTCGTTCTACAGAGACATGTTAGTGGACGGCCAGCCCTCGTTCTACAGAGACATGTTAGTGGACGGCCAGCCCTCGTTCTACAGAGACATGTTAGTGGACGGCCAGCCCTCGTTCTACAGAGACATGTTAGTGGACGGCCCTCGTTCTACAGAGACATGTTAGTGGACGGCCCTCGTTCTACAGAGACATGTAGTGGACGGCCCTCGTTCTACAGAGACATGTTAGTGGACGGCCCTCGTTCTACAGAGACATGTTAGTGGACGGCCCTCGTTCTACAGAGACATGTTAGTGGACGGCCAGCCCTCGTTCTACAGAGACATGTTAGTGGACGGCCCTCGTTCTACAGAGACATGTTAGTGGACGGCCCTCGTTCTACAGAGACATGTTAGTGGACGGCCAGCCCTCGTTCTACAGAGACATGTTAGTGGACGGCCCTCGTTCTACAGAGACATGTTAGTGGACGGCCCTCGTTCTACAGAGACATGTTAGTGGACGGCCCTCGTTCTACAGAGACATGTTAGTGGACGGCCAGCCCTCGTTCTACAGAGACATGTTAGTGGACGGCCAGTCCTCGTTCCACAGAGACATGTTAGTGGACGGCCAGCCCTCGTTCTACAGAGACATGTTAGTGGACGGCCAGTCCTCGTTCCACAGAGACATGTTAGTGGACGGCCCTCGTTCTACAGAGACATGTTAGTGGACGGCCAGTCCTCGTTCCACAGAGTCATGTTAGTGGACGGCCAGCCCTCGTTCTACAGAGACATGTTAGTGGACGGCCCTCGTTCTACAGAGACATGTTAGTGGACGGCCAGTCCTCGTTCCACAGAGTCATGTTAGTGGACGGCCCTCGTTCTACAGAGACATGTTAGTGGACGGCCCTCGTTCTACAGAGACATGTTAGTGGACGGCCAGTCCTCGTTCCACAGAGTCATGTTAGTGGACGGCCCTCGTTCTACAGAGACATGTTAGTGGACGGCCAGTCCTCGTTCCACAGAGTCATGTTAGTGGACGGCCAGCCCTCGTTCTACAGAGACATGTTAGTGGACGGCCAGCCCTCGTTCTACAGAGACATGTTAGTGGACGGCCCTCGTTCTACAGAGACATGTTAGTGGACGGCCAGCCCTCGTTCTACAGAGACATGTTAGTGGACGGCCCTCGTTCTACAGAGTCATGTTAGTGGACGGCCCTCGTTCTACAGAGACATGTTAGTGGACGGCCCTCGTTCTACAGAGACATGTTAGTGGACGGCCAGCCCTCGTTCTACAGAGACATGTTAGTGGACGGCCCTCGTTCTACAGAGACATGTTAGTGGACGGCCCTCGTTCTACAGAGACATGTTAGTGGACGGCCAGCCCTCGTTCTACAGAGACATGTTAGTGGACATGTTAGTGGACGGCCAGTCCTCGTTCCACAGAGACATGTTAGTGGACGGCCCTCGTTCCACAGAGTCATGTTAGTGGACGGCCAGCCCTCGTTCTACAGAGACATGTTAGTGGACGGCCCTCGTTCTACAGAGACATGTTAGTGGACGGCCCTCGTTCCACAGAGACATGTTAGTGGACGGCCCTCGTTCTACAGAGACATGTTAGTGGACGGCCCTCGTTCTACAGAGACATGTTAGTGGACGGCCAGCCCTCGTTCTACAGAGTCATGTTAGTGGACGGCCAGCCCTCGTTCTACAGAGACATGTTAGTGGACAGCCCTCGTTCTACAGAGACATGTTAGTGGACGGCCCTCGTTCTACAGAGTCATGTTAGTGGACGGCCAGCCCTCGTTCTACAGAGTCATGTTAGTGGACGGCCAGCCCTCGTTCTACAGAGTCATGTTAGTGGACAGCCAGCCCTCGTTCTACAGAGACATGTTAGTGGCCAGCCCTCGTTCTACAGAGTCATGTTAGTGGACGGCCAGCCCTCGTTCTACAGAGTCATGTTAGTGGCCAGCCCTCGTTCTACAGAGTCATGTTAGTGGACGGCCAGCCCTCGTTCTACAGAGACATGTTAGTGGACGGCCAGCCCTCGTTCCACAGAGACATGTTAGTGGACGGCCAGTCCTCGTTCTACAGAGACATGTTAGTGGACGGCCAGTCCTCGTTCTACAGAGACATGTTAGTGGACGGCCCTCGTTCTACAGAGACATGTTAGTGGACGGCCCTCGTTCCACAGAGACATGTTAGTGGACGGCCAGCCCTCGTTCTACAGAGACATGTTAGTGGACGGCCAGCCCTCGTTCTACAGAGACATGTTAGTGGACGGCCAGCCCTCGTTCTACAGAGACATGTTAGTGGACGGCCAGCCCTCGTTCTACAGAGACATGTTAGTGGACGGCCAGTCCTCGTTCTACAGAGACATGTTAGTGGACGGCCCTCGTTCTACAGAGACATGTTAGTGGACGGCCCTCGTTCTACAGAGACGTGTTAGTGGACGGCCAGCCCTCGTTCTACAGAGACATGTTAGTGGACGGCCCTCGTTCTAAAGAGACATGTTAGTGGACGGCCCTCGTTCTACAGAGACATGTTAGTGGACGGCCAGCCCTCGTTCTACAGAGACATGTTAGTGGACGGCCAGCCCTCGTTCTACAGAGACATGTTAGTGGACGGCCCTCGTTCTACAGAGTCATGTTAGTGGACGGCCCTCGTTCTACAGAGACATGTTAGTGGACGGCCAGCCCTCGTTCTACAGAGACATGTTAGTGGACGGCCAGCCCTCGTTCTACAGAGACATGTTAGTGGACGGCCCTCGTTCTACAGAGACATGTTAGTGGACGGCCAGCCCTCGTTCTACAGAGACATGTTAGTGGACGGCCCTCGTTCTACAGAGTCATGTTAGTGGACGGCCAGCCCTCGTTCTACAGAGACATGTTAGTGGACGGCCCTCGTTCTACAGAGACATGTTAGTGGACGGCCAGCCCTCGTTCTACAGAGTCATGTTAGTGGACGGCGAGCCCTCGTTCTACAGAGTCATGTTAGTGGACGGCCAGCCCTCGTTCTACAGAGACATGTTAGTGGACGGCCAGTCCTCGTTCTACAGAGACATGTTAGTGGACGGCCAGCCCTCGTTCTACAGAGACATGTTAGTGGACGGCCCTCGTTCTACAGAGTCATGTTAGTGGACGGCCAGTCCTCGTTCTACAGAGACATGTTAGTGGACGGCCCTCGTTCTACAGAGACATGTTAGTGGACGGCCAGCCCTCGTTCTACAGAGACATGTTAGTGGACGGCCAGTCCTCGTTCTACAGAGACATGTTAGTGGACGGCCCTCGTTCTACAGAGACATGTTAGTGGACGGCCCTCGTTCTACAGAGACATGTTAGTGGACGGCCAGCCCTCGTTCTACAGAGACATGTTAGTGGACGGCCCTCGTTCTACAGAGACATGTTAGTGGACGGCCCTCGTTCTACAGAGACATGTTAGTGGACGGCCCTCGTTCTACAGAGACATGTTAGTGGACGGCCAGCCCTCGTTCTACAGAGACATGTTAGTGGACGGCCCTCGTTCTACAGAGACGTGTTAGTGGACGGCCCTCGTTCTACAGAGACATGTTAGTGGACGGCCAGCCCTCGTTCTACAGAGACATGTTAGTGGACGGCCCTCGTTCTACAGAGACATGTTAGTGGACGGCCCTCGTTCTACAGAGACATGTTAGTGGACGGCCAGCCCTCGTTCTACAGAGACATGTTAGTGGACGGCCCTCGTTCTACAGAGACATGTTAGTGGACGGCCAGCCCTCGTTCTACAGAGACATGTTAGTGGACGGCCAGCCCTCGTTCTACAGAGACATGTTAGTGGACGGCCAGCCCTCGTTCTACAGAGACATGTTAGTGGACGGCCCTCGTTCTACAGAGACATGTTAGTGGACGGCCCTCGTTCTACAGAGTCATGTTAGTGGACGGCCAGCCCTCGTTCTACAGAGACATGTTAGTGGACGGCCCTCGTTCTACAGAGACATGTTAGTGGACGGCCAGCCCTCGTTCTACAGAGACATGTTAGTGGACGGCCAGCCCTCGTTCTACAGAGACATGTTAGTGGACGGCCAGCCCTCGTTCTACAGAGACATGTTAGTGGACGGCCAGCCCTCGTTCTACAGAGACATGTTAGTGGACGGCCCTCGTTCTACAGAGACATGTTAGTGGACGGCCCTCGTTCTACAGAGACATGTTAGTGGACGGCCCTCGTTCTACAGAGACATGTTAGTGGACGGCCCTCGTTCTACAGAGACATGTTAGTGGACGGCCAGCCCTCGTTCTACAGAGACATGTTAGTGGACGGCCCTCGTTCTACAGAGTCATGTTAGTGGACGGCCAGTCCTCGTTCTACAGAGACATGTTAGTGGACGGCCCTCGTTCCACAGAGACATGTTAGTGGACGGCCAGTCCTCGTTCTACAGAGACATATTAGTGGACGGCCCTCGTTCTACAGAGACATGTTAGTGGACGGCCAGCCCTCGTTCTACAGAGTCATGTTAGTGGACGGCCCTCGTTCTACAGAGACATGTTAGTGGACGGCCCTCGTTCTACAGAGACATGTTAGTGGACGGCCAGCCCTCGTTCTACAGAGACATGTTAGTGGACGGCCAGCCCTCGTTCTACAGAGACATGTTAGTGGACGGCCCTCGTTCTACAGAGACATGTTAGTGGACGGCCAGCCCTCGTTCTACAGAGACATGTTAGTGGACGGCCAGCCCTCGTTCTACAGAGACATGTTAGTGGACGGCCAGTCCTCGTTCTACAGAGACATGTTAGTGGACGGCCAGTCCTCGTTCTACAGAGACATGTTAGTGGACGGCCAGCCCTCGTTCTACAGAGACATGTTAGTGGACGGCCAGCCCTCGTTCTACAGAGACGTGTTAGTGGACGGCCAGCCCTCGTTCTACAGAGACATGTTAGTGGACGGCCAGCCCTCGTTCTACAGAGACATGTTAGTGGACGGCCCTCGTTCTACAGAGACATGTTAGTGGACGGCCCTCGATCTACAGAGACATGTTAGTGGACGGCCAGCCCTCGTTCTACAGAGACATGTTAGTGGACGGCCAGCCCTCGTTCTACAGAGACATGTTAGTGGACGGCCAGCCCTCGTTCTACAGAGACATGTTAGTGGACGGCCAGCCCTCGTTCTACAGAGACGTGTTAGTGGACGGCCCTCGTTCTACAGAGACATGTTAGTGGACGGCCAGCCCTCGTTCTACAGAGACATGTTAGTGGACGGCCCTCGTTCTACAGAGACATGTTAGTGGACGGCCAGCCCTCGTTCTACAGAGACATGTTAGTGGACGGCCCTCGTTCTACAGAGACATGTTAGTGGACGGCCAGTCCTCGTTCTACAGAGACATGTTAGTGGACGGCCAGCCCTCGTTCTACAGAGACATGTTAGTGGACGGCCAGCCCTCGTTCTACAGATACATGTTAGTGGACAGCCCTCGTTCTACAGAGACATGTTAGTGGACGGCCCTCGTTCTACAGAGACATGTTAGTGGACGGCCAGCCCTCGTTCTACAGAGACATGTTAGTGGACGGCCAGCCCTCGTTCCACAGAGACATGTTAGTGGACGGCCAGCCCTCGTTCTACAGAGACATGTTAGTGGACGGCCAGCCCTCGTTCTACAGAGACATGTTAGTGGACGGCCAGCCCTCGTTCTACAGAGACATGTTAGTGGACGGCCAGCCCTCGTTCTACAGAGACATGTTAGTGGACGGCCAGCCCTCGTTCTACAGAGACATGTTAGTGGACGGCCAGCCCTCGTTCTACAGAGACATGTTAGTGGACGGCCCTCGTTCTACAGAGACATGTTAGTGGACGGCCCTCGTTCTACAGAGACATGTTAGTGGACGGCCAGCCCTCGTTCTACAGAGTCATGTTAGTGGACGGCCAGCCCTCGTTCTACAGAGACATGTTAGTGGACGGCCCTCGTTCTACAGAGACATGTTAGTGGACGGCCAGCCCTCGTTCTACAGAGACATGTTAGTGGACGGCCAGCCCTCGTTCTACAGAGACATGTTAGTGGACGGCCCTCGTTCTACAGAGACATGTTAGTGGACGGCCCTCGTTCTACAGAGACATGTTAGTGGACGGCCAGCCCTCGTTCTACAGAGACATGTTAGTGGACGGCCCTCGTTCTACAGAGACATGTTAGTGGACGGCCCTCGTTCTACAGAGACATGTTAGTGGACGGCCCTCGTTCTACAGAGACATGTTAGTGGACGGCCAGCCCTCGTTCTACAGAGACATGTTAGTGGACGGCCCTCGTTCTACAGAGACATGTTAGTGGACGGCCCTCGTTCTACAGAGACATGTTAGTGTTAGTGTCATACAGAGACATGTTAGTGTTATACAGAGACATGTTAGTGTCATACAGAGACATGTTAGTGTCATACAGAGACATGTTAGTGTCATACAGAGACATGTTAGTGATAGTGTTCTACAGAGACATGTTAGTGTTAGTGTTATACAGAGACATGTTAGTGTCATACAGAGACATGTTAGTGTTAGTGTCATACAGAGACATGTTAGTGTTAGTGTCATACAGAGACATGTTAGTGTTATACAGAGACATGTTAGTGTTAGTGTTATACAGAGACATGTTAGTGTTCTACAGAGACATGTTAGTGTTAGTGTCATACAGAGACATGTTAGTGTTAGTGTTATACAGAGACATGTTAGTGTCATACAGAGACATGTTAGTGTTAGTGTTCTACAGAGACATGTTAGTGTTAGTGTTATACAGAGACATGTTAGTGTCATACAGAGACATGTTAGTGTTAGTGTCATACAGAGACATGTTAGTGTTAGTGTCATACAGAGACATGTTAGTGTTATACAGAGACATGTTAGTGTTAGTGTTATACAGAGACATGTTAGTGTTCTACAGAGACATGTTAGTGTTAGTGTCATACAGAGACATGTTAGTGTTAGTGTTATACAGAGACATGTTAGTGTTAGTGTCATACAGAGACATGTTAGTGTTAGTGATATACAGAGACATGTTAGTGTTAGTGTTATACAGAGACATGTTAGTGTTAGTGTCATACAGAGACATGTTAGTGTTAGTGTTCTACAGAGACATGTTAGTGTTAGTGTTATACAGAGACATGTTAGTGTTAGTGTTATACAGAGACATGTTAGTGTTAGTGTTATACAGAGACATGTTAGTGTTAGTGTCATACAGAGACATGTTAGTGTTAGTGTTCTACAGAGACATGTTAGTGTTAGTGTTATACAGAGACATGTTAGTGTTAGTGATATACAGAGACATGTTAGTGTTAGTGTTATACAGAGACATGTTAGTGTTAGTGTCATACAGAGACATGTTAGTGTTAGTGTTATACAGAGACATGTTAGTGTTATACAGAGACATGTTAGTGTTAGTGTTCTACAGAGACATGTTAGTGTTATACAGAGACATGTTAGTGTTAGTGTTATACAGAGACATGTTAGTGTCATACAGAGACATGTTAGTGTTAGTGTTATACAGAGACATGTTAGTGTTAGTGTCATACAGAGACATGTTAGTGTTAGTGTTCTACAGAGACATGTTAGTGTTAGTGTTATACAGAGACATGTTAGTGTTATACAGAGACATGTTAGTGTTAGTGTTATACAGAGACATGTTAGTGTCATACAGAGACATGTTAGTGTTAGTGTTATACAGAGACATGTTAGTGTCATACAGAGACATGTTAGTGTTAGTGATATACAGAGACATGTTAGTGTTAGTGTTATACAGAGACATGTTAGTGATATACAGAGACATGTTAGTGTTAGTGATATACAGAGACATGTTAGTGTTAGTGTTCTACAGAGACATGTTAGTGTTATACAGAGACATGTTAGTGTTAGTGTCATACAGAGACATGTTAGTGTTAGTGTTATACAGAGACATGTTAGTGTTATACAGAGACATGTTAGTGTTCTACAGAGACATGTTAGTGTTAGTGTTATACAGAGACATGTTAGTGTTAGTGATATACAGAGACATGTTAGTGTTAGTGTCATACAGAGACATGTTAGTGTTATACAGAGACATGTTAGTGTTATACAGAGACATGTTAGTGTTAGTGTTATACAGAGACATGTTAGTGTTAGTGTTCTACAGAGACATGTTAGTGTTAGTGTTATACAGAGACATGTTAGTGTTAGTGTTCTACAGAGACATGTTAGTGTCATACAGAGACATGTTAGTGTTAGTGTTATACAGAGACATGTTAGTGTTAGTGTTATACAGAGACATGTTAGTGTTAGTGTTATACAGAGACATGTTAGTGTTAGTGTTATACAGAGACATGTTAGTGATATACAGAGACATGTTAGTGTTAGTGTTATACAGAGACATGTTAGTGATATACAGAGACATGTTAGTGTTAGTGTTATACAGAGACATGTTAGTGTTAGTGTTCTACAGAGACATGTTAGTGTCATACAGAGACATGTTAGTGTTAGTGTTATACAGAGACATGTTAGTGTTAGTGTTATACAGAGACATGTTAGTGTTATACAGAGACATGTTAGTGTTATACAGAGACATGTTAGTGTTAGTGTTATACAGAGACATGTTAGTGTTAGTGTTATACAGAGACATGTTAGTGTTATACAGAGACATGTTAGTGTTAGTGTTATACAGAGACATGTTAGTGTTAGTGTTATACAGAGACATGTTAGTGTTAGTGTTATACAGAGACATGTTAGTGTTAGTGTTATACAGAGACATGTTAGTGTTAGTGTTATACAGAGACATGTTAGTGTTAGTGTTATACAGAGACATGTTAGTGATAGTGTCATACAGAGACATGTTAGTGTTAGTGTCATACAGAGACATGTTAGTGTTAGTGTTATACAGAGACATGTTAGTGTTAGTGTTATACAGAGACATGTTAGTGTTAGTGTTATACAGAGACATGTTAGTGTTATACAGAGACATGTTAGTGTTAGTGTTAGTGTTATACAGAGACATGTTAGTGTTAGTGTTCTACAGAGACATGTTAGTGTTATACAGAGACATGTTAGTGTTATACAGAGACATGTTAGTGTTATACAGAGACATGTTAGTGTTAGTGATATACAGAGACATGTTAGTGTTATACAGAGACATGTTAGTGTTAGTGTTATACAGAGACATGTTAGTGTTCTACAGAGACATGTTAGTGTTATACAGAGACATGTTAGTGTTAGTGTTATACAGAGACATGTTAGTGTTAGTGTTATACAGAGACATGTTAGTGTTAGTGTTATACAGAGACATGTTAGTGTTAGTGTTATACAGAGACATGTTAGTGTTAGTGTCATACAGAGACATGTTAGTGTTATACAGAGACATGTTAGTGTCATACAGAGACATGTTAGTGTCATACAGAGACATGTTAGTGATAGTGTTATACAGAGACATGTTAGTGTTATACAGAGACATGTTAGTGTCATACAGAGACATGTTAGTGTTAGTGTTATACAGAGACATGTTAGTGTTAGTGTTATACAGAGACATGTTAGTGATAGTGTTATACAGAGACATGTTAGTGATAGTGTTATACAGAGACATGTTAGTGATAGTGTCATACAGAGACATGTTAGTGTTAGTGTTATACAGAGACATGTTAGTGTTAGTGATATACAGAGACATGTTAGTGTTAGTGATATACAGAGACATGTTAGTGTCATACAGAGACATGTTAGTGATAGTGTTATACAGAGACATGTTAGTGTTATACAGAGACATGTTAGTGTCATACAGAGACATGTTAGTGTTAGTGTTATACAGAGACATGTTAGTGTTAGTGTTATACAGAGACATGTTAGTGATAGTGTTATACAGAGACATGTTAGTGATAGTGTCATACAGAGACATGTTAGTGTTAGTGTTATACAGAGACATGTTAGTGTTAGTGATATACAGAGACATGTTAGTGTTAGTGATATACAGAGACATGTTAGTGTTATACAGAGACATGTTAGTGTTAGTGTCATACAGAGACATGTTAGTGTCATACAGAGACATGTTAGTGTTAGTGTTATACAGAGACATGTTAGTGTTAGTGTTATACAGAGACGTGTTAGTGTTATACAGAGACATGTTAGTGTTAGTGTCATACAGAGACATGTTAGTGTTAGTGTTCTACAGAGACATGTTAGTGTTAGTGTTATACAGAGACATGTTAGTGTTAGTGTTATACAGAGACATGTTAGTGTTAGTGTCATACAGAGACATGTTAGTGATAGTGTCATACAGAGACATGTTAGTGTTAGTGTTCTACAGAGACATGTTAGTGTTAGTGTCATACAGAGACATGTTAGTGTTAGTGTCATACAGAGACATGTTAGTGTTAGTGTTATACAGAGACATGTTAGTGTTAGTGTTATACAGAGACATGTTAGTGTTAGTGTTATACAGAGACATGTTAGTGTTAGTGTTATACAGAGACATGTTAGTGTTAGTGTTATACAGAGACATGTTAGTGTTATACAGAGACATGTTAGTGTTAGTGTCATACAGAGACATGTTAGTGTTAGTGTTATACAGAGACATGTTAGTGTCATACAGAGACATGTTAGTGTTAGTGTCATACAGAGACATGTTAGTGTTAGTGTCATACAGAGACATGTTAGTGTTAGTGTTATACAGAGACATGTTAGTGTCATACAGAGACATGTTAGTGTTAGTGTTATACAGAGACATGTTAGTGTTAGTGTTATACAGAGACATGTTAGTGTTAGTGTTATACAGAGACATGTTAGTGTTAGTGTTCTACAGAGACATGTTAGTGTTAGTGTCATACAGAGACATGTTAGTGTTATACAGAGACATGTTAGTGTTAGTGTTATACAGAGACATGTTAGTGTCATACAGAGACATGTTAGTGTTAGTGTTATACAGAGACATGTTAGTGTCATACAGAGACATGTTAGTGTTAGTGTCATACAGAGACATGTTAGTGTCATACAGAGACATGTTAGTGTTATACAGAGACATGTTAGTGTTAGTGTTCTACAGAGACATGTTAGTGTCATACAGAGACATGTTAGTGTTATACAGAGACATGTTAGTGTTATACAGAGACATGTTAGTGTTAGTGTTCTACAGAGACATGTTAGTGTTAGTGTCATACAGAGACATGTTAGTGATAGTGTTATACAGAGACATGTTAGTGTTATACAGAGACATGTTAGTGTTAGTGTTATACAGAGACATGTTAGTGATATACAGAGACATGTTAGTGTTATACAGAGACATGTTAGTGTTAGTGTTATACAGAGACATGTTAGTGTTAGTGTTATACAGAGACATGTTAGTGTTAGTGTTATACAGAGACATGTTAGTGTTAGTGTTATACAGAGACATGTTAGTGTTATACAGAGACATGTTAGTGTTAGTGTTATACAGAGACATGTTAGTGTTATACAGAGACATGTTAGTGTTAGTGTTATACAGAGACATGTTAGTGTTAGTGATATACAGAGACATGTTAGTGTTAGTGTTATACAGAGACATGTTAGTGTTAGTGTTATACAGAGACATGTTAGTGTTAGTGTTCTACAGAGACATGTTAGTGTTAGTGTTATACAGAGACATGTTAGTGTTAGTGATATACAGAGACATGTTAGTGTTAGTGTTCTACAGAGACATGTTAGTGTTAGTGTTATACAGAGACATGTTAGTGTTAGTGTTATACAGAGACATGTTAGTGATAGTGTTATACAGAGACATGTTAGTGTTAGTGTCATACAGAGACATGTTAGTGTCATACAGAGACATGTTAGTGTTAGTGTTATACAGAGACATGTTAGTGTTAGTGTTATACAGAGACATGTTAGTGTTAGTGTTATACAGAGACATGTTAGTGTTAGTGTTATACAGAGACATGTTAGTGTTATACAGAGACATGTTAGTGTTAGTGTTATACAGAGACATGTTAGTGTTAGTGTTATACAGAGACATGTTAGTGTTAGTGTTATACAGAGACATGTTAGTGTTAGTGTTATACAGAGACATGTTAGTGTTATACAGAGACATGTTAGTGTTATACAGAGACATGTTAGTGTTAGTGTTCTACAGAGACATGTTAGTGTTCTACAGAGACATGTTAGTGTTAGTGATATACAGAGACATGTTAGTGTTCTACAGAGACATGTTAGTGTTAGTGTTATACAGAGACATGTTAGTGTTCTACAGAGACATGTTAGTGTTAGTGATATACAGAGACATGTTAGTGTTAGTGATATACAGAGACATGTTAGTGTTCTACAGAGACATGTTAGTGTTAGTGTCATACAGAGACATGTTAGTGTTAGTGATATACAGAGACATGTTAGTGTTAGTGATATACAGAGACATGTTAGTGTTAGTGATATACAGAGACATGTTAGTGTTCTACAGAGACATGTTAGTGTTAGTGTTATACAGAGACATGTTAGTGTTAGTGTTATACAGAGACATGTTAGTGTTCTACAGAGACATGTTAGTGTTATACAGAGACATGTTAGTGTTAGTGTTATACAGAGACATGTTAGTGTTAGTGTCATACAGAGACATGTTAGTGTCATACAGAGACATGTTAGTGTTAGTGTTATACAGAGACATGTTAGTGTTATACAGAGACATGTTAGTGTTAGTGTTATACAGAGACATGTTAGTGTTAGTGTTATACAGAGACATGTTAGTGTTAGTGTTATACAGAGACATGTTAGTGTTATACAGAGACATGTTAGTGTTAGTGTTCTACAGAGACATGTTAGTGTTCTACAGAGACATGTTAGTGTTAGTGATATACAGAGACATGTTAGTGTCATACAGAGACATGTTAGTGTTCTACAGAGACATGTTAGTGTTAGTGTTATACAGAGACATGTTAGTGTTCTACAGAGACATGTTAGTGTTAGTGATATACAGAGACATGTTAGTGTTAGTGATATACAGAGACATGTTAGTGTTCTACAGAGACATGTTAGTGTTAGTGTTATACAGAGACATGTTAGTGTTCTACAGAGACATGTTAGTGTTAGTGTTATACAGAGACATGTTAGTGTTAGTGATATACAGAGACATGTTAGTGTTAGTGATATACAGAGACATGTTAGTGTTAGTGATATACAGAGACATGTTAGTGTTCTACAGAGACATGTTAGTGTTAGTGTCATACAGAGACATGTTAGTGTCATACAGAGACATGTTAGTGTTAGTGTTATACAGAGACATGTTAGTGTTAGTGTTATACAGAGACATGTTAGTGTTAGTGTTATACAGAGACATGTTAGTGTTAGTGTTATACAGAGACATGTTAGTGTTAGTGTTATACAGAGACATGTTAGTGTTAGTGTTATACAGAGACATGTTAGTGTTAGTGTTATACAGAGACATGTTAGTGTCATACAGAGACATGTTAGTGTTAGTGTTATACAGAGACATGTTAGTGTCATACAGAGACATGTTAGTGTCATACAGAGACATGTTAGTGATATACAGAGACATGTTAGTGTTAGTGTTATACAGAGACATGTTAGTGTTAGTGATATACAGAGACATGTTAGTGTTAGTGTTATACAGAGACATGTTAGTGTTAGTGATATACAGAGACATGTTAGTGTTAGTGATATACAGAGACATGTTAGTGTTCTACAGAGACATGTTAGTGTTATACAGAGACATGTTAGTGTTAGTGTTATACAGAGACATGTTAGTGTTATACAGAGACATGTTAGTGTTAGTGTTATACAGAGACATGTTAGTGTTAGTGTTATACAGAGACATGTTAGTGTTAGTGTTATACAGAGACATGTTAGTGTTATACAGAGACATGTTAGTGTTATACAGAGACATGTTAGTGTTATACAGAGACATGTTAGTGTTATACAGAGACATGTTAGTGTTAGTGTCATACAGAGACATGTTAGTGTCATACAGAGACATGTTAGTGATATACAGAGACATGTTAGTGTTATACAGAGACATGTTAGTGTCATACAGAGACATGTTAGTGTCATACAGAGACATGTTAGTGTCATACAGAGACATGTTAGTGATATACAGAGACATGTTAGTGATATACAGAGACATGTTAGTGTTATACAGAGACATGTTAGTGTCATACAGAGACATGTTAGTGTTATACAGAGACATGTTAGTGTTAGTGTTATACAGAGACATGTTAGTGTTAGTGATATACAGAGACATGTTAGTGTTAGTGTTATACAGAGACATGTTAGTGTTAGTGATATACAGAGACATGTTAGTGTTAGTGATATACAGAGACATGTTAGTGTTAGTGTTATACAGAGACATGTTAGTGTTAGTGTTATACAGAGACATGTTAGTGTTAGTGTTATACAGAGACATGTTAGTGTTAGTGTTATACAGAGACATGTTAGTGTTAGTGTTATACAGAGACATGTTAGTGTTAGTGTCATACAGAGACATGTTAGTGTTAGTGTTATACAGAGACATGTTAGTGTTAGTGTTATACAGAGACATGTTAGTGTTAGTGTTATACAGAGACATGTTAGTGTTAGTGTTATACAGAGACATGTTAGTGTTATACAGAGACATGTTAGTGTTAGTGTTATACAGAGACATGTTAGTGTTAGTGTTATACAGAGACATGTTAGTGTTCTACAGAGACATGTTAGTGTTAGTGTTATACAGAGACATGTTAGTGTCATACAGAGACATGTTAGTGTTAGTGTTATACAGAGACATGTTAGTGTTATACAGAGACATGTTAGTGTTAGTGTTATACAGAGACATGTTAGTGTTAGTGTTATACAGAGACATGTTAGTGTTATACAGAGACATGTTAGTGTTCTACAGAGACATGTTAGTGTTAGTGTTATACAGAGACATGTTAGTGTTAGTGATATACAGAGACATGTTAGTGTTAGTGATATACAGAGACATGTTAGTGTTCTACAGAGACATGTTAGTGTTAGTGTTCTACAGAGACATGTTAGTGTTAGTGTTATACAGAGACATGTTAGTGTTCTACAGAGACATGTTAGTGTTAGTGTTATACAGAGACATGTTAGTGTTAGTGATATACAGAGACATGTTAGTGTTAGTGTTATACAGAGACATGTTAGTGTTATACAGAGACATGTTAGTGTTCTACAGAGACATGTTAGTGTTCTACAGAGACATGTTAGTGATAGTGTTATACAGAGACATGTTAGTGTTAGTGTTATACAGAGACATGTTAGTGTTATACAGAGACATGTTAGTGTTAGTGTTCTACAGAGACATGTTAGTGTTAGTGTTATACAGAGACATGTTAGTGTTAGTGTTATACAGAGACATGTTAGTGTTAGTGTTATACAGAGACATGTTAGTGTTAGTGTTATACAGAGACATGTTAGTGTTAGTGTTATACAGAGACATGTTAGTGTTAGTGTTCTACAGAGACATGTTAGTGTTAGTGTCATACAGAGACATGTTAGTGTTAGTGTTATACAGAGACATGTTAGTGTTAGTGTTATACAGAGACATGTTAGTGTTAGTGTTATACAGAGACATGTTAGTGTTATACAGAGACATGTTAGTGTTAGTGTTATACAGAGACATGTTAGTGTTAGTGTTATACAGAGACATGTTAGTGTTAGTGTTATACAGAGACATGTTAGTGTTAGTGTCATACAGAGACATGTTAGTGTTAGTGATATACAGAGACATGTTAGTGTTATACAGAGACATGTTAGTGTTAGTGTTATACAGAGACATGTTAGTGTTAGTGTCATACAGAGACATGTTAGTGTTAGTGTTATACAGAGACATGTTAGTGTTATACAGAGACATGTTAGTGTTAGTGTTATACAGAGACATGTTAGTGTTAGTGTCATACAGAGACATGTTAGTGTTAGTGATATACAGAGACATGTTAGTGTTAGTGTTATACAGAGACATGTTAGTGTTATACAGAGACATGTTAGTGTTAGTGTTATACAGAGACATGTTAGTGTTATACAGAGACATGTTAGTGTTATACAGAGACATGTTAGTGTTATACAGAGACATGTTAGTGTTAGTGTTCTACAGAGACATGTTAGTGTTAGTGTTATACAGAGACATGTTAGTGTTAGTGATATACAGAGACATGTTAGTGTTAGTGTTCTACAGAGACATGTTAGTGTTAGTGTTATACAGAGACATGTTAGTGTTAGTGTTATACAGAGACATGTTAGTGTTAGTGTTATACAGAGACATGTTAGTGTTAGTGTTATACAGAGACATGTTAGTGTTAGTGTTATACAGAGACATGTTAGTGTTAGTGTTATACAGAGACATGTTAGTGTTATACAGAGACATGTTAGTGTTATACAGAGACATGTTAGTGTTAGTGTTCTACAGAGACATGTTAGTGTTAGTGTTATACAGAGACATGTTAGTGTTAGTGTTATACAGAGACATGTTAGTGTTATACAGAGACATGTTAGTGTTATACAGAGACATGTTAGTGTTAGTGTCATACAGAGACATGTTAGTGTTAGTGTTATACAGAGACATGTTAGTGTTAGTGATATACAGAGACATGTTAGTGTTAGTGTTATACAGAGACATGTTAGTGTTAGTGATATACAGAGACATGTTAGTGTTAGTGTTATACAGAGACATGTTAGTGTTATACAGAGACATGTTAGTGTTAGTGTCATACAGAGACATGTTAGTGTTATACAGAGACATGTTAGTGTCATACAGAGACATGTTAGTGTTAGTGTTATACAGAGACATGTTAGTGTTATACAGAGACATGTTAGTGTCATACAGAGACATGTTAGTGTTAGTGTTATACAGAGACATGTTAGTGTTAGTGTTATACAGAGACATGTTAGTGTTATACAGAGACATGTTAGTGTTATACAGAGACATGTTAGTGTTAGTGATATACAGAGACATGTTAGTGTTCTACAGAGACATGTTAGTGTTAGTGTTATACAGAGACATGTTAGTGTTAGTGTTATACAGAGACATGTTAGTGTTAGTGTTATACAGAGACATGTTAGTGTTAGTGTTATACAGAGACATGTTAGTGTTAGTGTCATACAGAGACATGTTAGTGTTAGTGTTATACAGAGACATGTTAGTGTTAGTGTCATACAGAGACATGTTAGTGTTAGTGTTATACAGAGACATGTTAGTGTTATACAGAGACATGTTAGTGTTAGTGTTATACAGAGACATGTTAGTGTTAGTGTCATACAGAGACATGTTAGTGTTAGTGTTATACAGAGACATGTTAGTGTTATACAGAGACATGTTAGTGTTATACAGAGACATGTTAGTGTTAGTGTCATACAGAGACATGTTAGTGTTAGTGTTATACAGAGACATGTTAGTGTTATACAGAGACATGTTAGTGTTAGTGTTATACAGAGACATGTTAGTGTTAGTGTTATACAGAGACATGTTAGTGTTAGTGTTATACAGAGACATGTTAGTGTTAGTGTCATACAGAGACATGTTAGTGTTAGTGTCATACAGAGACATGTTAGTGTTAGTGTTATACAGAGACATGTTAGTGTTAGTGTTATACAGAGA
>NC_074675.1:788979-803979 GCF_029448725.1 Salvelinus fontinalis
CACGCATGCATACATATATACATATATACATACACATACCTATATAGACATACATACTTTTTTAAAGAATATACCTTTATTATTATTCCCCGCAGCCCTACCACCACTCCCCCAATTGGAGTAAACTAATAAACACTTCTGCTTTTACCTTCAATTTATACATCTTATACCTATTTTACAGACACAGACTACTTTATAATAGTTCTCTCTTGTTTGTTCTTAGTCCTTCCTCTATTTCTGTTGTCCATCCAATTTTATTTCCACTTGTAACTGTGCTATTTCACAAAAGCTCCGCACCTATACACATTTCACAGATCCCGTATGCCCTACATTGTTTATCTTGTTATTAGTCCCACCCTTCAGTTCTACTCAACCCTTCCCATCTATCTTCCAACATCATCCATTTCGGATTTTTATTTGCCATATATTTTTCAACTGTGCTGTGATGCTTCACAAAAGATTTGAACCTTCCTATTCTCATAGCTTCTACAGATTGTAAATTAAAAATAAACATTTTTGCTAAAATAATTATTATATTATTGATTGATTGACTATGGCTTTTCAAATCCCCCAGTATTGCTATCTGTAGCGTTAGTTCTAGGCAAATGTTGCAATTCTTCAGCCATTCCTGGACCTGTGACCAAAAACGAGCTACATATGGACAATACCAAAATAAATGGTCTAATGACTCTGCCTCCTCACAGCAGAATCTACAGAGCTGGGAAGATTGTATACCCCATATATATAACATTCTATTAGTTGCAAGAATTTTGTACAATAATTTAAATTGAAAAATTCGAAGTTTTGAATCCGGCGTTGTTTTGCGTATCAATTCATAAACCATGTGCCATGGAATGGGTACATCGAACATCTCTTCCCAACTATTTTGCAATTTATATGGCACAGCTGTCAGTTTTTTGGTCCTTAAATGAAATTGGTATATGTTTTTATTTATCACACTTTTCTTTAACCATTTATGTTCTTTAATACAGGGCCGACATACAAGTTCCTTACTTTTTTCCCCTTCTACTTGCCTCTTCCATTTTTGTGGTAATGCTGCAATTAATTGGTTGTAATTTTGGGTAGAGCAGACATTTCCATATGTCTGTGTGAGCTGCATGTGTGACATAACTCCACCAGTCCTATTTATGATATCATTCACAAAAATTATACCTTTTTTAAACATTTCTTCGATAAATACAGTTTTTTTATCAATTACTATATTTGAATTTAACCACAATATTTGTTGTACTATTTGTTCCGTCCTTTCAGGTGGATTAAACTGAAATTGCAACCAACTTTCTAAGGCTTGTTTAAAAAATAAGGATATTTTGGAGATTATTTCCTTTTCAAACAACCGAAAGTGAGCAGGTGTAATCTGAATAAAGGGAAAAAGGCCCTTCTTGAACATAGGATGAGACATTCGTACCAATTTACTAGAGAACCAGTTTGGATTTAAGTATAACTTTTGTATGACTGATGCCTTTAGTGAGAGGTCTAATGCTTTAATATTTAATAATTTCTGCCCTCCGAATTCATATTCGTTATATAAATAGGCCCTTTTAATTTTATCTGGCTTGCCGTTCCAAATAAAATGGAATATTTTTTGTTCATATAATTTAAAAAGCAGGTCACTAGGTGTAGGCAAAACCATAAGCAAATAGGTAAACTGTGATATGACTAAAGAGTTAATCAGGGTGATTTTTCCACAAATAGACAAGTATTTTCCTTTCCATGGTAGCAAGATCTTATCTATTTTTGCTAACTTTCTATAAAAATTTATTGGAGTGAGATCATTTCTTTCTTTTGGGATTTTTATACCGAGTATATCCACATCTCCGTCAGACCATTTAATTGGTAAACTACATGGCAATATAAAATGTGTATTTTTTAGTGATCCAATACGTAATATGGTACATTTATCATAATTTGGTTTTAATCCAGAGAGGATAGCAAAGGTATCTAGATCCTCTATGAGGCCGTGGAGAGACTCTAGTTGTGGTTTTAAAAGAAAACATGAATCATCAGCGTACAATGACACCTTAGTTTTTAAGCCACGGATTTCTAATCCATTAATATTAATGTTTGATCTAATTTTAACAGCTAACATTTCGATGGCAATAATAAATAGATATGCCGATAGTGGACAACCTTGTTTTACTCCTCTAGATAGTTTAAAACTTTCTGAGATGTAGCCATTATTTACTATTTTACACCTAGGGTTACTATACATAATTTTAACCCATTTTATAAGAGATTCCCCAAAATTGAAATATTCTAGGCATTTATATATAAACTCCAGTCGTACTTTATCAAAAGCCTTTTCAAAATCAGCTATGAAAACCAGACCTGGTGTCCCCGATATTTCATAGTGTTCTATTGTTTCCAGTACTTGCCTTATATTATCTCCAATGTATCGTCCATGTAAAAAACCTGTCTGATTAGGATGAATAATATCTGACAAAACTTTTTTTATTCTATGCGCCAAGCATTTTGCTAGGATTTTTGCATCACAACACTGAAGTGTAAGAGGTCTCCAATTTTTTAATTGGACTGGATCTTTATATATACCACTTGGGTCCTGTTTCAGTAATAACGATATCAGACCTTCTTGTTGCGTGTCTGATAATCTACCATTTATATAGGAGTGGTTAAAACAAGCTAATAATGGTCCTTTGAGTATATCAAAAAAAGTTTTGTATACTTCCACTGGTATGCCATCCAGCCCTGGAGTTTTCCCATCCTTAAAGGCCCCAATTGCATCAAGCAGTTCCTCCTCTGTAATTTGGCCTTCACATGAGTCTTTCTGTACAGATGTTAATTTTACATTATTAATAGGAAAAAAATCCATACAATTAGTTTCAGTTAGTGGAGATGGAGGAGCCTGAAACGAAAACATATTCTTAAAGTACTTTACTTCCTCTTTCAAAATATCATTTGGTGAATCATGCGTGACTCCATCATTTGTAACAAGTTTTAATACATTTTTTTTGGTAGCATTTCTATATTGAAGATTGAAAAAGAATTTGATGCATTTTTCCCCATATTCCATCCAGTTCGCTTTATTTTTATAATGTATTACACTGGATCTTTCTTGAATAAGTTCCTCCATTTCTTTTTGTTTTTCCTCTAACTTATTCTGTGCCTCTATGGTACTGTTTTTATTGCTATCTAACTGTACTGTTAGTCCTTCAATTTCCTTTGTTAATATGGACTCTTTTGATCTAAATTGCTTTTGTTTTATAGATGAGTACTGAATTGCATGGCCTCTAAAGGCACACTTAAAAGTGTCCCATACAATAAGGGGATCTGCTGTACCTATGTTATGTCTGAAAAAGTCAGTTATAAAATCTTCTGTCCTAGTTCTAAACAATTTATCATCTAGTAGACTTTGATTAAATTTCCAATATCCTCGCCCACGTGGAAATTCTGTAAGAGAAATATATATGCCAATTATGTGATGATCCGACCGCATTCTGTCCCCTATCAACACTTTTTTAACTTTTGGTGCCAGAGAGAATGGTATAAGAAAGTAGTCAAGACGACTAGCTTGATTCAGCCTCCGCCATGTATATCTCACTAAATCAGGGTATTTAAGTCTCCATATATCCACTAATTCCAATATATCCATGACATTCATGATTTCCTTAAGTGCCTGAGGGTGATAGTTTGTAGTGTGATTTCCTTTCCGGTCTATAGAGGTATTTAAGACCGTATTAAAATCTCCCACTATAATAATAGAGTCTAGTGTTGCTTGTAGAGTTGATAAATTCTTATATATATTTTCAAAGAAGCTTGGATCATCATTATTCGGACCGTATAGGTTAACAAGCCATATTTGTTTATTGTCCAATAACATATTTTAAATAATCCATCTACCTTGAGGATCTGTTTGGACAATTTGCACATTTGGATCAAAATTATTGTTAATTAAAACCATCACCCCTTTTGAATTTCTTTGCCCATGGGAGAAATATATTTTTCCCCCCCAGTTCTTTTTCCACAAAACTTCATCTAAAACTGTTGAATGGGTTTCCTGTAAACAATAGATATTATAATCCTTCTCTTTTAGCCAGGTAAATACTGATCGTCTTTTCTTATTATCTGCTAAGCCATTACAATTGTAACTGGCTATACTTATTTCACCACTTACCATAATGAGACACACCTTTCATTCTTTTAATCAGAATATATTTTTGTAAACGTACTATTAAAAAGTAACATAATGATTGAGTGTCTATATAGTTGTACCATGATATTTGCATTTCTACTAAGTAAACCTCCAATTGGTCCCTACTATTCCACCCGCTAAAAGGCCTCATCTCGAGATGGCTTGTCATCCCAATGCCCGGTAGACCACCCTCGACCCCCTGTATCCCATAGCCCTGAACCGACTGGGATCCATTCTTTGAAAAGAGCATACAGTGCCATTTACCGAATTGAAGAAGATCAATTACCATATGCATTTCCATTGCCCTCACCTCGATTTGTATTATATATATCTGTGGATCATCCTCTATTGTCCCTAACATCTTTTACTTCTTCCTTCGCAACAGTTGTGGGATACACACATACACCCACACACACTCAGCCCTTACCCCCACACAACCATAAGCTCACTTTCTCAACAATTGCACCATCCCAGAGCCCAACTCAAGATGGGTCATGATTTACAAATGCACTTGCAGTTGCAGCTGCATGAGAAGGCCTGCAAGACCGCACAAAAAATTAGCAAAAATTGAGAGATTTATTTACCATTGTCATATCCTAGATAATGGAGGTCAAATGTACACCTTATTCCTGAAACACCCACAATACGGCCACCCGTCATGACCATGTCCCCACGCATCTCCATGCAGTCCGACTTTGATTTTGTGCCGCCAGGGCCACAATAATATACCCCCTCTCTGAATGTCCGAGTGTGACCCCCTCCCCATGGGTTACTGCAGCTAGTGTTGCCAGCACTGCCACTGCCTGGGTGGGGGCACCCCACCGGAATCCCCACCGGCTAGGTACAAGGTCGTCAAGGTTCTCATTAGCAGCTTTGAGAATTTCCTTGTATATTATGCTCTCCCTTATTGGGGCTTTGGCTTTGCAGGACCAACCCTGCCAAGCAGGCTCAGAATCTTGAGGGGGCAGTGCTGCTCTTGGTCTCTGACCTCATTTTAGCTGCATACAGACCGCTTACAGCGGGCACATAAAACAGTTAGGGACTTCTCCTTAGTATCTGGGTCATTCAGGTGGGTGTCTAGGGTATAGTGCCATGGACCGTACCATTAAAATAGGATAATAAATAATTAGATATAATTTATAAAAAAATAAATAAAAAATGTAGTTCTCCATGATAGGACAATAAATAAATAAGACGTATAATTCATTATAAAAGTATATCCATCATCTGAACAACATTGAAAGCCCTCTCATACCCGGCTCACAGCAATACATTGGCTCTGGGATATGCAACCATTTCATTACTCACTCACTCAACTTTCCAAACATAACAAATAAAATAAAAAATAAACACAAACCATACCATCCACACATACTGTGCCTTCTGTTTACTTAGTTTTTATCTTCACTATGTTGAATTAGTGCTTGTGTGTTCAATTAGTTATATGTGAAGATTTATAGAAAAGCTATATTTTTTATTGTATTGTTACAATCAGTAACCGGGCTTGAATTGTGTTTATTTCCCTCGTCTATGAGAACTTTGTAATTTTTAAAATAACCATGGAGTAGTCTTTGTGTCTCTGAACAACTGGTTATCAATATATAGTTTATCAACGACGAGAGCTACTCGTTTCGCTTTTAATCTATTTTCTTTGAAAATTGGATACAGAACTTTGCGCCGTTCTGCAATTTCCTTCGGAAACTGATCATTCATGCCAATTTTGGTCCCAGCAAGTCTTTTACCCAGGCTTTTAACCATTATTTTATCTTTAAATGAAGCAAATTTGGCAACGATTGGGCGTTCGTACCTCTGCCCTCTCTGTCCGAAGCGGTGAACGCGTTCAAGTTGGATTTTGTCGATAACTTCGCGTGGAATCTGAAGCGCTGTAAGGAGGAACTCTCTAACTATAGATTCAGGAACTTCTCCTTCTTTTTCTTGGATACCTGTAAGTACCAAATTCTCTCTCATGGATCTAGTTTGTATGTCTAGTAAGGTTTCCTTCAGAACGGTGTTCTCCTTTTTAATTCCATTCATTTCGGTTTCAATCTTATTGACTGTCCCTTTTAGCGCGTGTGTTTGCTTCTCCAATGTCGCAGCTTTTTCATCACTCATCTCTAGGCTTGCCTTCAACTCTTTTATATCCTTACTAACTAATTCAAGTATACCCAGTTTGTCATTTATTGATTTTAACAGATCGGTTTCGACCTTTACCATTCCGGGTGGTGAGAATATTAAATCATCAGTGTCTGTAGAAGAGTCACGTTTTCGTTTTGTAATCGGTTCCCCTGTCTTACTCTCCGTCATGTTTGGTTGTTGCCTGTTTTCGTAATATTTGTCGATAAATGTCTCTAGTTTTAGGATTTGTTTTGTGTTATTGTCCAGATTGAAGGTTATCACTCACCAGATTAAGTAGTGCTAATATTTTAGTCTAATTTAGCAGATATTTCGAATATTATGTTTTATCTTGAGGTGCTCTACATAAATCCCTTCAGTCCGCCATTACCCTTACGTTACCTTTACGTCATACGTCACTCTCTGAGTACAGAAGACCAGATGTTTACAATGAGAGTCATGGTTATTGGTGCAGATTGAGTACAGAAGACCAGATGTTTACAATGAGAGTCATGGTTATTGGTGCAGATTGAGTACAGAAGACCAGATGTGTCCAATGAGAGTCATGGTTATTGGTGCAGATTGAGTACAGAAGACCAGACGTTTCCAATGAGAGTCATGGTTATTGGTGCAGATTGAGTACAGAAGACCAGATGTTTGTAATGAGAGTCATGGTTATTGGTGCAGATTGAGTACAGAAGACCAGAAGTGTCCAATGAGAGTCATGGTTATTGGTGCAGATTGAGTATAGAGACCAGATGTTTGTAATGAGAGTCATGGTTATTGGTGCAGAATGAGTACAGAAGACCAGACGTTTCCAATGAGAGTCATGGTTATTGGTGCAGATTGAGTACAGAAGACCAGATGTGTCCAATGAGAGTCATGGTTATTGGTGTAGATTGAGTACATAAGACCAGATGTCTGTAATGAGAGTCATGGTTATTGGTGCAGATTGAGTACAGAAGACCAGATGTGTCCAATGAGAGTCATGGTTATTGGTGCAGATTGAGTACAGAAGACCAGATGTGTCCAATGAGAGTCATGGTTATTGGTGTAGATTGAGTACAGAAGACCAGATGTTTGTAATGAGAGTCATGGTTATTGGTGCAGATTGAGTACAGAAGACCAGATGTTTCCAATGAGAGTCATGGTTATTGGTGCAGATTGAGTACAGAAGACCAGATGTGTCCAATGAGAGTCATGGTTATTGGTGTAGATTGAGTACAGACGACCAGATGTTTGTAATGAGAGTCATGGTTATTGGTGTAGATTGAGTACATAAGACCAGATGTTTGTAATGAGAGTCATGGTTATTGGTGCAGATTGAGTACAGAAGACCAGATGTGTCCAATGAGAGTCATGGTTATTGGTGCAGATTGAGTACAGAAGACCAGATGTTTGTAATGAGAGTCATGGTTATTGGTGCAGATTGAGTACATAAGACCAGATGTTTGTAATGAGAGTCATGGTTATTGGTGCAGATTGAGTACAGATCAGCAGCTGTTGCAGTAGTTCAGTCTTCATTAGCTGAATGGTAATGAGATAGCAGACGTGTGACTGTGTGTGTGTGTGTGTGTGTGTGTGTGTGTGTGTGTGTGTGTGTGTGTGTGTGTGTGTGTGTGTGTGTGTGTGTGTGTGTGTGTTAGCTGAATGGTAGTGATGTGGTGGAAGTTAGTACAGCTACTGGCGGAGGGAGGGTGTAACGTACTGGAAGATCTCTGTCCTATAAATACTGAGGTGGGTTGAAGAAATGGAGGGAGGGTGTAACGTAATGGAAGATCTCTCTCCTATAAATACTGAGGTGGGTTGAATAAACGGAGGGAGGGTGTAACATGCTGGAAGATCTCTGTCCTATAAATGATGAGGTGGGTTGAAGAAACGGAGGGAGGGTGTAACATACTGGAAGATCTCTCTCCTATAAATACTGAGGTGGGTTGAAGAAATGGAGGGAGGGTGTAACGTAATGGAAGATCTCTGTCCTATAAATGATGAGAGGGAGATTGCATCAGAATATCATGTGGAACACATTATGGAGATATAAGCATACAAATGTGCAGTAGTCAATGTTTATAACATAAAGTTTTAGTTGATAGTTTACCAATAATTGATATCTAAATGATCTCAGTACTGTCAGTGTCTGTATTGAGACTGTCTCAGTGCTGTCAGTGTCTGTATTGAGACTGTCTCAGTACTGTCAGTGTCTGTATTGAGACTGTCTCAGTACTGTCTGTGTCTGTATTGAGACCTCTGTCTCAGTACTGTCTGTGTCTGTATTGAGACTGTCTCAGTACTGTCAGTGTCTGTATTGAGACCTCTGTCTCATTACTGTCAGTGTCTGTATTGAGACTGTCTCAGTACTGTCTGTGTCTGTATTGAGACCTCTGTCTCAGTACTGTCTGTGTCTGTATTGAGACTGTCTCAGTACTGTCAGTGTCTGTATTGAGAACTCTGTTGACAGAACAGCACTGTTAAATAAGGCCCCCTGCCCCCCTCAGTAAGGCCCCCTGTCCCTCTCAGTAAGGCCCCCTGCCCCCCCTCAGTAAGCCCCCCTGCCCCCCCTCAGTAAGGCCCCCAGCCCCCCTCAGTAAGGCCCCCTGCCCCCCCTCAGTAAGGCCCCCAGCCCCCCTCAGTAAGGCCCCCAGCCCCCCTCAGTAAGGCCCCCAGCCCCCCTCAGTAAGGCCCCCTGCTCTCCAGATGATATTGAATTCAACAGCTCAGTTTTGGGGTGTTTCTCTGCTGTCCCCCCAGGCACCGCACAGGTACAGGAACTGATCCCAGCTCTCTAGTGGTGTGGCTGGGAACTGATCCCAGCTCTCTAGTGGTGTGGCTGGGAACTGATCCCAGCTCTCTAGTGGTGTGGCTGGGAACTGATCCCAGCTCTCTAGTGGTGTGGCTGGGAACTGATCCCAGCTCTCTAGTGGTGTGGCTGGGAACTGATCCCAGCTCTCTAGTGGTGTGGCTGGGAACTGATCCCAGCTCTCTAGTGGTGTGGCTGGGAACTGATCCCAGCTCTCTAGTGGTGTGGCTGGGAACTGATCCCAGCTCTCTAGTGGTGTGGCTGGGAACTGATCCCAGCTCTCTAGTGGTGTGGCTGGGAACTGATCCCAGCTCTCTAGTGGTGTGGCTGGGAACTGATCCCAGCTCTCTAGTGGTGTGGCTGGGAACTGATCCCAGCTCTCTAGTGGTGTGGCTGGGAACTGATCCCAGCTCTCTAGTGGTGTGGCTGGGAACTGATCCCAGCTCTCTAGTGGTGTGGCTGGGAACTGATCCCAGCTCTCTAGTGGTGTGGCTGGGAACTGATCCCAGCTCTCTAGTGGTGTGGCTGGGAACTGATCCCAGCTCTCTAGTGGTGTGGCTGGGAACTGATCCCAGCTCTCTAGTGGTGTGGCTGGGAACTGATCCCAGCTCTCTAGTGGTGTGGCTGGGAACTGATCCCAGCTCTCTAGTGGTGTGGCTGGGAACTGATCCCAGCTCTCTAGTGGTGTGGCTGGGAACTGATCCCAGCTCTCTAGTGGTGTGGCTGGGAACTGATCCCAGCTCTCTAGTGGTGTGGCTGGGAACTGATCCCAGCTCTCTAGTGGTGTGGCTGGGAACTGATCCCAGCTCTCTAGTGGTGTGGCTGGGAACTGATCCCAGCTCTCTAGTGGTGTGGCTGGGAACTGATCCCAGCTCTCTAGTGGTGTGGCTGGGAACTGATCCCAGCTCTCTAGTGGTGTGGCTGGGAACTGATCCCAGCTCTCTAGTGGTGTGGCTGGGAACTGATCCCAGCTCTCTAGTGGTGTGGCTGGGAACTGATCCCAGCTCTCTAGTGGTGTGGCTGGGAACTGATCCCAGCTCTCTAGTGGTGTGGCTGGGAACTGATCCCAGCTCTCTAGTGGTGTGGCTGGGAACTGATCCCAGCTCTCTAGTGGTGTGGCTGGGAACTGATCCCAGCTCTCTAGTGGTGTGGCTGGGAACTGATCCCAGCTCTCTAGTGGTGTGGCTGGGAACTGATCCCAGCTCTCTAGTGGTGTGGCTGGGAACTGATCCCAGCTCTCTAGTGGTGTGGCTGGGAACTGATCCCAGCTCTCTAGTGGTGTGGCTGGCGATGGACCAGGGACTTAGCCTCAGGCACTGCCCCTCTGCTTCTAGCCTCCCAGGGCTATAATGGAGAGAAACAAAAGCACAGAGATCTGCATCTCGCCATTTTAGTCATTCAGCAGATTCTCCATATCCAGAGCATCGTACTGGAGCAATTAGGGTGAAGTGCCTTGCTCAAGGGCACGTCGACAGATTATTCACCTCATAGGACTCAGGGATTCAACACCAGAGACCTTTCAGTTACTGGCCCAACATTCTGAATCGCCACACACACACACACACACACACACACACACACACACACACACACACACACACACACACACACACACACACACACACACACACACACACACACACACACACACACACACACACACACACACACACACACACACACTCTCCCCCTCTCTCCCTCTCTCCCTCTCTCCCTCTCTTCCTCTCAATATATCTTTCTCTCAATACATCTCCCTCTCTCCCTCTCACTCCCTCTCTCTCCCTCTCTCTCTACCTCTCTCTCAATCTCTCTCCCCCTCGCTCCCTCCCTCTCTCCCTCTCTTCCTCTCTTCCTCTCAATATATCTTTCTCTCAATACATCTCTCTCTCTCGTTTCTCTCATATCTCTCCTTCTCTCTCTGTCAGCCCACATCTCCGACCGGAAGCGGTTTGGGCACAGGCAATGTTGTCTGTGTGTGTGTGTGTGTGTGTGTGTGTGTGTGTGTGTGTGTGTGTGTGTGTGTGTGTGTGTGTGTGTGTGTGTGTGTGTGTGTGTGTGTGTGTGTGTGTGTGTGTGTGTGTGTGTGTGTGTGTGTTTGTAGTTTTGTGTGTGGGCGTGCTTCTCCAAACCATGCTGTAGAGGTCAGGGGTCAGCTGTGGAGGCGGCTAACAGAAATCTTTTACAGCCATCACTAATGTAAACACACGAACAGACAAGACAGTGAAATTAACACTGAGGCTGTTACTGTAGATAGAGACTGTTACAGTAGATATAGACTGTTACAGTAGATAGAGACTGTTACCGTAGATAGAGACTGTTACCGTAGATAGAGACTGTTACAGTAGATAGAGACTGTTACAGTAGATAGATAGAGACTGTTACAGTAGATAGATAGAGACTGTTACAGTAGATAGATAGAGACTGTTACAGTAGATATAGACTGTTACACTAGATAGAGACTGTTACAGTAGATAGATAGAGACTGTTACAGCAGATAGAGACTGTTACAGTAGATAGAGACTGTTACAGTAGATATAGGATGTTACAGTAGATAGAGACTGTTACAGTAGATAGAGACTGTTACAGTAGATATAGACTGTTACAGTAGATAGATAGAGACTGTTACAGTAGATAGAGACTGTTACAGTAGATAGAGGCTGTTACAGTAGATATAGACTGTTACAGTAGATAGATAGAGACTGTTACAGTAGATAGAGGCTGTTACAGTAGATAGATAGAGACTGTTACAGTAGATATAGGCTGTTACAGTAGATAGAGGCTGTTACAGTAGATAGATAGAGGCTTTTACAGTAGATAGAGACTGTTACAGTAGATAGAGGCTGTTACAGTAGATAGAGACTGTTACAGTAGATAGAGACTGTTACAGTAGATAGAGACTGTTACAGTAGATAGATAGAGACTGTTACAGTAGATAGAGACTGTTACAGTAGATAGAGACTGTTACAGTAGATAGATAGAGACTGTTACAGTAGATAGAGACTGTTACAGTAGATAGATAGAGACTGTTACAGTAGATAGAGACTGTTACAGTAGATAGAGACTGTTACAGTAGATAGATAGAGACTGTTACAGTAGATAGAGACTGTTACAGTAGATAGATAGAGACTGTTACTGTAGATAGAGACTGTTACAGTAGATAGAGACTGTTACAGTAGATAGATAGAGACTGTTACTGTAGATAGAGACTGTTACAGTAGATAGAGACTGTTACAGTAGATAGATAGAGACTGTTACTGTAGATAGAGACTGTTACAGTAGATAGAGACTGTTACAGTAGATATAGGATGTTACAGTAGATAGATAGAGACTGTTACAGTAGATAGAGACTGTTACAGTAGATAGAGACTGTTACAGTAGATAGAGGCTGTTACAGTAGATATAGACTGCTACAGTAGATAGATAGAGACTGTTACAGTAGATAGATAGAGACTGTTACAGTAGATAGAGACTGTTACAGTAGATAGAGACTGTTACAGTAGATAGATAGAGACTGTTACAGTAGATAGAGACTGTTACAGTAGATAGAGACTGTTACAGGAGATAGAGACTGTTACAGTAGATAGAGACTGTTACAGTAGATATAGGATGTTACAGTAGATAGATAGAGGCTTTTACAGTAGATAGAGACTGTTACAGTAGATAGAGGCTGTTACAGTAGATAGAGGCTGTTACAGTAGATAGAGACTGTTACAGTAGATAGATAGAGACTGTTACAGTAGATAGAGACTGTTACAGTAGATAGATAGAGGCTGTTACAGTAGATAGATAGAGGCTGTTACAGTAGATAGAGACTGTTACAGTAGATAGATAGAGACTATTACAGTAGATAGATAGAGACTGTTACAGTAGATAGAGACTGTTACAGTAGATAGAGACTGTTACAGTAGATAGAGACTGTTACAGTAGATAGAGACTGTTACAGTAGATAGATAGAGACTGTTACAGTAGATAGAGACTGTTACAGTAGATATAGGCTGTTACAGTAGATAGATAGAGGCTTTTACAGTAGATAGAGACTGTTACAGTAGATAGAGGCTGTTACAGTAGATAGAGGCTGTTACAGTAGATAGAGACTGTTACAGTAGATAGAGACTATTACAGTAGATAGATAGAGACTGTTACAGTAGATAGAGACTGTTACAGTAGATAGAGACTGTTACAGTAAATAGAGACTGTTACAGTAGATAGATAGAGACTGTTACATTAGATAGAGACTGTTACAGTAGATAGAGGCTGTTACAGTAGATAGAGGCTGTTACAGTAGATAGATAGAGACTGTTACAGTAGATAAAGACTGTTACAGTAGATAGAGACTGTTACAGGAGATAGAGACTGTTACAGTAGATATAGACTGTTACAGTAGATAGATAGAGACTGTTACAGTAGATAGAGACTGTTACAGTAGATAGAGACTGTTACAGTAGATAGATAGAGACTGTTACAGTAAATAGAGACTGTTACAGTAGATAGATAGAGACTGTTACAGTAGATAGATAGAGACTGTTACAGTAGATAGATAGAGACTGTTACAGTAGATAGAGACTGTTACAGTAGATAGAGACTGTTACATTAAATAGAGACTGTTACAGTAGATAGATAGAGACTGTTACATTAGATAGAGACTGTTACAGTAGATAGAGGCTGTTACAGTAGATAGAGGCTGTTACAGTAGATAGATAGAGACTGTTACAGTAGATAAAGACTGTTACAGTAGATAGAGACTGTTACAGGAGATAGAGACTGTTACAGTAGATATAGACTGTTACAGTAGATAGATAGAGACTGTTACAGTAGATAGAGACTGTTACAGTAGATAGAGACTGTTACAGTAGATATAGACTGTTACAGTAGATAGATAGAGACTGTTACAGTAGATAGAGACTGTTACAGTAGATAGAGACTGTTACAGTAGATAGAGACTGTTACAGTAGATAGAGACTGTTACAGAACAGCACATTAACAAATCAAGGCTGTTACCACCTCTAGTGGAGTGGAATGAAAGCACAAACAGACTGATACCCAGGCTATGAACAGACAGTCACAGCTAGCAGACTGTATTACAGCTAGTGGAATGATAGCACAAACAGACTGATTCCCAGATTATGAACAGACAGTCACAGCTAGCAGACTGTATTACAGCTAGTGGAATGATAGCACAAACAGACTGATTCCCAGGCTATAAACAGACAGTCACAGCTAGCAGACTGTATTACAGCTAGTGGAATGATAGCACAAACAGACTGATTCCCAGATTATGAACAGACAGTCACAGCTAGCAGACTGTATTACAGCTAGTGGAATGATAGCACAAACAGACTGATTCCCAGGCTATGAACAGACAGTCACAGCTAGCAGACTGTATTACAGCTAGTGGAATGATAGCACAAACAGACTGAGCTGGCAACTAGGAGTCTCTAGGGTACCCATTAGGACTGAGGCATAGAGACTTTACACTTCCACCCCCTGCTCACGCTACCGCGCAATTACCACAGCTAGTCCATGCTAATACTGCTACTGTTTCTCTACTGTACAATAACAGCTAGGCCATGCTAATACTGCTACTGTCTCTCTACTGAACAATAACAGCTAGGCCATGCTAATACTGCTACTGTCTCTCTACTGAACAATGACAGCTATGCCATGCTAATACTGCTACGGTCTCTCTACTGAACAATAACAGCTAGACCATGCTACTGTCTCTCTACTGAACAATAACAGCTAGGCCATGCTAATACTGCTACTGTCTCTTTACTGAACAATAACAGCTAGGCCATGCTAATACTGCTACTGTCTCTCTACTGAACAATGACAGCTAGGCCTGGTTCATCAGTGGATTTAGCTGTTGTTGTTAACATCACACTGGTCCACAGCCCGTTTAGTAACGTGTTGAGAGAGAGAG
>NC_074675.1:808979-851479 GCF_029448725.1 Salvelinus fontinalis
CCCTCGTTCTACAGAGACATGTTAGTGGACGGCCAGCCCTCGTTCTACAGAGACATGTTAGTGGACGGCCAGCCCTCGTTCTACAGAGACATGTTAGTGGACGGCCAGCCCTCGTTCTACAGAGACATGTTAGTGGACGGCCCTCGTTCTACAGAGACATGTTAGTGGACGGCCAGCCCTCGTTCTACAGAGTCATGTTAGTGGACGGCCAGCCCTCGTTCTACAGAGACATGTTAGTGGACGGCCAGCCCTCGTTCTACAGAGACATGTTAGTGGACGGCCCTCGTTCTACAGAGACGTGTTAGTGGACGGCCAGCCCTCGTTCTACAGAGACATGTTAGTGGACGGCCCTCGTTCTACAGAGACATGTTAGTGGACGGCCCTCGTTCTACAGAGACATGTTAGTGGACGGCCAGCCCTCGTTCTACAGAGACATGTTAGTGGACGGCCAGCCCTCGTTCTACAGAGACATGTTAGTGGACGGCCAGCCCTCGTTCTACAGAGACATGTTAGTGGACGGCCCTCGTTCTACAGAGACATGTTAGTGGACGGCCCTCGTTCTACAGAGACATGTTAGTGGACGGTCAGCCCTCGTTCTACAGAGACATGTTAGTGGACGGCCAGCCCTCGTTCTACAGAGACATGTTAGTGGACGGCCCTCGTTCTACAGAGACATGTTAGTGGACGGCCCAAGTTCTACAGAGACATGTTAGTGGACGGCCCTCGTTCTAGAGACATGTTAGTGGACGGCCCTCGTTCTACAGAGACATGTTAGTGGACGGCCCTCGTTCTACAGAGACATGTTAGTGGACGGCCCTCGTTCTACAGAGACATGTTAGTGGACGGCCAGCCATCGTTCTACAGAGTCATGTTAGTGGACGGCCAGCCCTCGTTCTACAGAGACATGTTAGTGGACGGCCAGCCCTCGTTCTACAGAGACATGTTAGTGGACGGCCAGCCCTCGTTCTACAGAGACATGTTAGTGGACGGCCCTCGTTCTACAGAGACATGTTAGTGGACGGCCCTCGTTCTACAGAGACATGTTAGTGGACGGCCCTCGTTCTACAGATCCATGTTAGTGGACGGCCCTCGTTCTACAGAGACATGTTAGTGGACGGCCAGCCCTCGTTCTACAGAGACATGTTAGTGGACGGCCAGCCCTCGTTCTACAGAGACATGTTAGTGGACGGCCAGCCCTCGTTCTACAGAGACATGTTAGTGGACGGCCCTCGTTCTACAGAGACATGTTAGTGGACGGCCAGCCCTCGTTCTACAGAGTCATGTTAGTGGACGGCCAGCCCTCGTTCTACAGAGACATGTTAGTGGACGACCAGCCCTCGTTCTACAGAGACATGTTAGTGGACGGCCCTCGTTCTACAGAGACATGTTAGTGGACGGCCAGCCCTCGTTCTACAGAGTCATGTTAGTGGACGGCCAGCCCTCGTTCTACAGAGACATGTTAGTGGACGGCCAGCCCTCGTTCTACAGAGACATGTTAGTGGACGACCAGCCCTCGTTCTACAGAGACATGTTAGTGGACGGCCAGCCCTCGTTCTACAGAGACATGTTAGTGGACGACCAGCCCTCGTTCTACAGAGTCATGTTAGTGGACGGCCCTCGTTCTACAGAGACATGTTAGTGGACGACCAGCCCTCGTTCTACAGAGACATGTTAGTGGACGGCCCTCGTTCTACAGAGACATGTTAGTGGACGGCCAGCCCTCGTTCTACAGAGTCATGTTAGTGGACGGCCAGCCCTCGTTCTACAGAGACATGTTAGTGGACGGCCCTCGTTCTACAGAGTCATGTTAGTGGACGGCCAGCCCTCGTTCTACAGAGTCATGTTAGTGGACGGCCCTCGTTCTACAGAGTCATGTTAGTGGACGGCCCTCGTTCTACAGAGACATGTTAGTGGACGGCCCTCGTTCTACAGAGACATGTTAGTGGACGGCCCTCGTTCTACAGAGACATGTTAGTGGACGGCCCTCGTTCTACAGAGACATGTTAGTGGACGGCCCTCGTTCTACAGAGACATGTTAGTGGACGGCCCTCGTTCTACAGAGACATGTTAGTGGACGGCCCTCGTTCTACAGAGACATGTTAGTGGACGGCCAGCCCTCGTTCTACAGAGTCATGTTAGTGGACGGCCAGCCCTCGTTCTACAGAGACATGTTAGTGGACGGCCCTCGTTCTACAGAGACATGTTAGTGGACGGCCCTCGTTCTACAGAGACATGTTAGTGGACGGCCAGCCCTCGTTCTACAGAGACATGTTAGTGGACGGCCCTCGTTCTACAGAGACATGTTAGTGGACGGCCAGCCCTCGTTCTACAGAGACATGTTAGTGGACGGCCCTCGTTCTACAGAGACATGTTAGTGGACGGCCCTTGTTCTACAGAGACATGTTAGTGGACGGCCAGCCCTCGTTCTACAGAGACGTGTTAGTGGACGGCCCTCGTTCTACAGAGACATGTTAGTGGACGGCCAGCCCTCGTTCTACAGAGACATGTTAGTGGACGGCCAGCCCTCGTTCTACAGAGACATGTTAGTGGACGGCCAGCCCTCGTTCTACAGAGTCATGTTAGTGGACGGCCAGCCCTCGTTCTACAGAGACATGTTAGTGGACGGCCCTCGTTCTACAGAGACATGTTAGTGGACGGCCCTCGTTCTACAGAGTCATGTTAGTGGACGGCCAGCCCTCGTTCTACAGAGACATGTTAGTGGACGGCCAGCCCTCGTTCTACAGAGACATGTTAGTGGACGGCCCTCGTTCTACAGAGACGTGTTAGTGGACGGCCAGCCCTCGTTCTACAGAGACATGTTAGTGGACGGCCCTCGTTCTACAGAGACATGTTAGTGGACGGCCAGCCCTCGTTCTACAGAGACATGTTAGTGGACGGCCCTCGTTCTACAGAGACATGTTAGTGGACGGCCAGCCCTCGTTCTACAGAGACATGTTAGTGGACGGCCCTCGTTCTACAGAGACATGTTAGTGGACGGCCAGCCCTCGTTCTACAGAGACATGTTAGTAGACGGCCAGCCCTCGTTCTACAGAGACATGTTAGTGGACGGCCCTCGTTCTACAGAGACATGTTAGTGGACGGCCAGCCCTCGTTCTACAGAGACATGTTAGTGGACGGCCAGCCCTCGTTCTACAGAGACATGTTAGTGGACGGCCCTCGTTCTACAGAGACATGTTAGTGGACGGCCCTCGTTCTACAGAGACATGTTAGTGGACGGCCCTCGTTCTACAGAGACATGTTAGTGGACGGCCAGCCCTCGTTCTACAGAGACATGTTAGTGGACGGCCCTCGTTCTACAGAGACATGTTAGTGGACGGCCAGCCCTCGTTCTACAGAGACATGTTAGTGGACGGCCAGCCCTCGTTCTACAGAGACATGTTAGTGGACGGCCCTCGTTCTACAGAGACATGTTAGTGGACGGCCCTCGTTCTACAGAGTCATGTTAGTGGACGGCCAGCCCTCGTTCTACAGAGACATGTTAGTGGACGGCCAGCCCTCGTTCTACAGAGACATGTTAGTGGACGGCCCTCGTTCTACAGAGACATGTTAGTGGACGGCCAGCCCTCGTTCTACAGAGACATGTTAGTGGACGGCCCTCGTTCTACAGAGTCATGTTAGTGGACGGCCAGCCCTCGTTCTACAGAGACATGTTAGTGGACGGCCCTCGTTCTACAGAGACATGTTAGTGGACGGCCCTCGTTCTACAGAGACATGTTAGTGGACGGCCCTCGTTCTACAGAGACATGTTAGTGGACGGCCCTCGTTCTACAGAGACATGTTAGTGGACGGCCAGCCCTCGTTCTACAGAGACATGTTAGTGGACGGCCCTCGTTCTACAGAGACATGTTAGTGGACGGCCCTCGTTCTACAGAGTCATGTTAGTGGACGGCCAGCCCTCGTTCTACAGAGACATGTTAGTGGACGGCCAGTCCTCGTTCTACAGAGACATGTTAGTGGACGGCCAGCCCTCGTTCTACAGAGACATGTTAGTGGACGGCCAGCCCTCGTTCTACAGAGACATGTTAGTGGACGGCCCTCGTTCTACAGAGACATGTTAGTGGACGGCCCTCGTTCTACAGAGACATGTTAGTGGACGGCCCTCGTTCTACAGAGACATGTTAGTGGACGGCCAGCCCTCGTTCTACAGAGACATGTTAGTGGACGGCCCTCGTTCTACAGAGACATGTTAGTGGACGGCCCTCGTTCTACAGAGACATGTTAGTGGACGGCCAGCCCTCGTTCTACAGAGACGTGTTAGTGGACGGCCCTCGTTCTACAGAGACATGTTAGTGGACGGCCCTCGTTCTACAGAGACATGTTAGTGGACGGCCCTCGTTCTACAGAGACGTGTTAGTGGACGGCCAGCCCTCGTTCTACAGAGACATGTTAGTGGACGGCCAGCCCTCGTTCTACAGAGACATGTTAGTGGACGGCCCTCGTTCTACAGAGACATGTTAGTGGACGGCCAGCCCTCGTTCTACAGAGACATGTTAGTGTCATACAGAGACATGTTAGTGGACGGCCCTCGTTCTACAGAGACATGTTAGTGGACGGCCAGCCCTCGTTCTACAGAGACATGTTAGTGGACGGCCAGCCCTCGTTCTACAGAGACATGTTAGTGGACGGCCCTCGTTCTACAGAGACATGTTAGTGGACGGCCAGCCCTCGTTCACAGAGACATGTTAGTGGACGGCCAGCCCTCGTTCTACAGAGACATGTTAGTGGACGGCCAGCCCTCGTTCTACAGAGACATGTTAGTGGACGGCCCTCGTTCTACAGAGACATGTTAGTGGACGGCCAGCCCTCGTTCTACAGAGTCATGTTAGTGGACGGCCAGCCCTCGTTCTACAGAGTCATGTTAGTGGACGGCCAGCCCTCGTTCTACAGAGACATGTTAGTGGACGGCCCTCGTTCTACAGAGACATGTTAGTGGACGGCCCTCGTTCTACAGAGACATGTTAGTGGACGGCCAGCCCTCGTTCTACAGAGACATGTTAGTGGACGGCCAGCCCTCGTTCTACAGAGACATGTTAGTGGACGGCCCTCGTTCTACAGAGACATGTTAGTGGACGGCCAGCCCTCGTTCTACAGAGACATGTTAGTGGACGGCCCTCGTTCTACAGAGACATGTTAGTGGACGGCCAGCCCTCGTTCTACAGAGTCATGTTAGTGGACGGCCCTCGTTCTACAGAGACATGTTAGTGGACGGCCCTCGTTCTACAGAGTCATGTTAGTGGACGGCCCTCGTTCTACAGAGACATGTTAGTGGACGGCCCTCGTTCTACAGAGACATGTTAGTGGACGGCCAGCCCTCGTTCTACAGAGACATGTTAGTGGACGGCCCTCGTTCTACAGAGTCATGTTAGTGGACGGCCCTCGTTCTACAGAGACATGTTAGTGGACGGCCAGCCCTCGTTCTACAGAGACATGTTAGTGGACGGCCCTCGTTCTACAGAGACATGTTAGTGGACGGCCAGCCCTCGTTCTACAGAGACATGTTAGTGGACGGCCAGCCCTCGTTCTACAGAGACATGTTAGTGGACGGCCCTCGTTCTACAGAGACATGTTAGTGGACGGCCCTCGTTCTACAGAGACATGTTAGTGGACGGCCAGCACTCGTTCTACAGATCCATGTTAGTGGACGGCCCTCGTTCTACAGAGACATGTTAGTGGACGGCCAGCCCTCGTTCTACAGAGACATGTTAGTGGACGGCCCTCGTTCTACAGAGACATGTTAGTGGACGGCCCTCGTTCTACAGAGTCATGTTAGTGGACGGCCAGCCCTCGTTCTACAGAGTCATGTTAGTGGACGGCCAGCCCTCGTTCTACAGAGACATGTTAGTGGACGGCCAGTCCTCGTTCTACAGAGACATGTTAGTGGACGGCCAGCCCTCGTTCTACAGAGACATGTTAGTGGACGGCCCTCGTTCTACAGAGACATGTTAGGGGACGGCCAGCCCTCGTTCTACAGAGACATGTTAGTGGACGGCCCTCGTTCTACAGAGACATGTTAGTGGACGGCCAGCCCTCGTTCTACAGAGACATGTTAGTGGACGGCCCTCGTTCTACAGAGACATGTTAGTGGACGGCCCTCGTTCTACAGAGTCATGTTAGTGGACGGCCAGCCCTCGTTCTACAGAGACATGTTAGTGGACGGCCAGCCCTCGTTCTACAGAGACAATATAGTGGACGGCCCTCGTTCTACAGAGACATGTTAGTGGACGGCCAGCCCTCGTTCTACAGAGACATGTTAGTGGACGGCCAGCCCTCGTTCTACAGAGTCATGTTAGTGGACGGCCAGCCCTCGTTCTACAGAGACATGTTAGTGGACGGACCTCGTTCTACAGAGACATGTTAGTGGACGGCCAGCCCTCGTTCTACAGAGACATGTTAGTGGACGGCCAGCCCTCGTTCTACAGAGACATGTTAGTGGACGGCCCTCGTTCTACAGAGACATGTTAGTGGACGGCCAGCCCTCGTTCTACAGAGACATGTTAGTGGACGGCCAGCCCTCGTTCTACAGAGACGTGTTAGTGGACGGCCAGCCCTCGTTCTACAGAGACATGTTAGTGGACGGCCCTCGTTCTACAGAGACATGTTAGTGGACGGCCCTCGTTCTACAGAGACATGTTAGTGGACGGCCCTCGTTCTACAGAGACATGTTAGTGGACGGCCAGCCCTCGTTCTACAGAGACATGTTAGTGGACGGCCAGCCCTCGTTCTACAGAGACATGTTAGTGGACGGCCCTCGTTCTACAGAGACGTGTTAGTGGACGGCCAGCCCTCGTTCTACAGAGACATGTTAGTGGACGGCCCTCGTTCTACAGAGACATGTTAGTGGACGGCCCTCGTTCTACAGAGACATGTTAGTGGACGGCCAGCCCTCGTTCTACAGAGACATGTTAGTGGACGGCCAGCCCTCGTTCTACAGAGACATGTTAGTGGACGGCCATCGTTCTACAGAGACATGTTAGTGGACGGCCCTCGTTCTACAGAGACATGTTAGTGGACGGCCAGCCCTCGTTCTACAGAGTCATGTTAGTGGACGGCCAGCCCTCGTTCTACAGAGACATGTTAGTGGACGGCCCTCGTTCTACAGAGACATGTTAGTGGACGGCCCTCGTTCTACAGAGACATGTTAGTGGACGGCCCTCGTTCTACAGAGACATGTTAGTGGACGGCCAGCCCTCGTTCTACAGAGACATGTTAGTGGACGGCCAGCCCTCGTTCTACAGAGACATGTTAGTGGACGGCCCTCGTTCTACAGAGACGTGTTAGTGGACGGCCAGCCCTCGTTCTACAGAGACATGTTAGTGGACGGCCAGCCCTCGTTCTACAGAGACAAGTTAGTGGACGGCCAGCCCTCGTTCTACAGAGACATGTTAGTGGACGGCCAGCCCTCGTTCTACAGAGACATGTTAGTGGACGGCCCTCGTTCTACAGAGACATGTTAGTGGACGGCCAGCCCTCGTTCTACAGAGTCATGTTAGTGGACGGCCAGCCCTCGTTCTACAGAGACATGTTAGTGGACGGCCCTCGTTCTACAGAGACATGTTAGTGGACGGCCAGCCCTCGTTCTACAGAGACACGTTAGTGGACGGCCCTCGTTCTACAGAGACGTGTTAGTGGACGGCCAGCCCTCGTTCTACAGAGACATGTTAGTGGACGGCCAGCCCTCGTTCTACAGAGACATGTTAGTGGACGGCCAGCCCTCGTTCTACAGAGACATGTTAGTGGACGGCCAGCCCTCGTTCTACAGAGACATGTTAGTGGACGGCCCTCGTTCTACAGAGTCATGTTAGTGGACGGCCCTCGTTCTACAGAGTCATGTTAGTGGACGGCCCTCGTTCTACAGAGTCATGTTAGTGGACGGCCAGCCCTCGTTCTACAGAGTCATGTTAGTGGACGGCCCTCGTTCTACAGAGACATGTTAGTGGACGGCCCTCGTTCTACAGAGACATGTTAGTGGACGGCCAGCCCTCGTTCTACAGAGACATGTTAGTGGACGGCCCTCGTTCTACAGAGTCATGTTAGTGGACGGCCAGCCCTCGTTCTACAGAGACATGTTAGTGGACGGCCAGCCCTCGTTCTACAGAGACATGTTAGTGTCATACAGAGACATGTTAGTGGACGGCCAGCCCTCGTTCTACAGAGACATGTTAGTGGACGGCCAGCCCTCGTTCTACAGAGTCATGTTAGTGGACGGCCCTCGTTCTACAGAGACATGTTAGTGGACGGCCCTCGTTCTACAGAGACATGTTAGTGGACGGCCCTCGTTCTACAGAGACATGTTAGTGGACGGCCAGCCCTCGTTCCACAGAGACATGTTAGTGGACGGCCAGCCCTCGTTCTACAGAGACATGTTAGTGGACGGCCAGCCCTCGTTCTACAGAGACATGTTAGTGGACGGCCCTCGTTCTACAGAGACATGTTAGTGGACGGCCAGCCCTCGTTCACAGAGACATGTTAGTGGACGGCCAACCCTCGTTCTACAGAGACATGTTAGTGGACGGCCAGCCCTCGTTCTACAGAGACATGTTAGTGGACGGCCCTCGTTCTACAGAGACATGTTAGTGGACGGCCAGCCCTCGTTCTACAGAGTCATGTTAGTGGACGGCCAGCCCTCGTTCTACAGAGTCATGTTAGTGGACGGCCAGCCCTCGTTCTACAGAGACATGTTAGTGGACGGCCCTCGTTCTACAGAGACATGTTAGTGGACGGCCCTCGTTCTACAGAGACATGTTAGTGGACGGCCAGCCCTCGTTCTACAGAGACATGTTAGTGGACGGCCAGCCCTCGTTCTACAGAGACATGTTAGTGGACGGCCAGCCCTCGTTCTACAGAGTCATGTTAGTGGACGGCCCTCGTTCTACAGAGACATGTTAGTGGACGGCCCTCGTTCTACAGAGTCATGTTAGTGGACGGCCCTCGTTCTACAGAGACATGTTAGTGGACGGCCCTCGTTCTACAGAGACATGTTAGTGGACGGCCAGCCCTCGTTCTACAGAGACATGTTAGTGGACGGCCCTCGTTCTACAGAGTCATGTTAGTGGACGGCCCTCGTTCTACAGAGACATGTTAGTGGACGGCCAGCCCTCGTTCTACAGAGACATGTTAGTGGACGGCCAGCCCTCGTTCTACAGAGACATGTTAGTGGACGGCCCTCGTTCTACAGAGACATGTTATTGGACGGCCCTCGTTCTACAGAGACATGTTAGTGGACGGCCAGCACTCGTTCTACAGATCCATGTTAGTGGACGGCCCTCGTTCTACAGAGACATGTTAGTGGACGGCCAGCCCTCGTTCTACAGAGACATGTTAGTGGACGGCCAGCCCTCGTTCTACAGAGACATGTTAGTGGACGGCCAGCCCTCGTTCTACAGAGACATGTTAGTGGACGGCCAGCCCTCGTTCTACAGAGACATGTTAGTGGACGGCCAGCCCTCGTTCTACAGAGACATGTTAGTGGACGGCCAGCCCTCGTTCACAGAGACATGTTAGTGGACGGCCAGCCCTCGTTCTACAGAGACATGTTAGTGGACGGCCAGCCCTCGTTCTACAGAGACATGTTAGTGGACGGCCCTCGTTCTACAGAGTCATGTTAGTGGACGGCCAGCCCTCGTTCTACAGAGACATGTTAGTGGACGGCCCTCGTTCTACAGAGACATGTTAGTGGACGGCCAGCCCTCGTTCTACAGAGACATGTTAGTGGACGGCCCTCGTTCTACAGAGACATGTTAGTGGACGGCCCTCGTTCTACAGAGTCATGTTAGTGGACGGCCAGCCCTCGTTCTACAGAGTCATGTTAGTGGACGGCCAGCCCTCGTTCTACAGAGACATGTTAGTGGACGGCCAGTCCTCGTTCTACAGAGACATGTTAGTGGACGGCCAGCCCTCGTTCTACAGAGACATGTTAGTGGACGGCCCTCGTTCTACAGAGACATGTTAGGGGACGGCCAGCCCTCGTTCTACAGAGACATGTTAGTGGACGGCCCTCGTTCTACAGAGACATGTTAGTGGACGGCCAGCCCTCGTTCTACAGAGACATGTTAGTGGACGGCCCTCGTTCTACAGAGACATGTTAGTGGACGGCCCTCGTTCTACAGAGTCATGTTAGTGGACGGCCAGCCCTCGTTCTACAGAGACATGTTAGTGGACGGCCAGCCCTCGTTCTACAGAGACAATATAGTGGACGGCCCTCGTTCTACAGAGACATGTTAGTGGACGGCCAGCCCTCGTTCTACAGAGACATGTTAGTGGACGGCCAGCCCTCGTTCTACAGAGTCATGTTAGTGGACGGCCCTCGTTCTACAGAGACATGTTAGTGGACGGCCAGCCCTCGTTCTACAGAGTCATGTTAGTGGACGGCCAGCCCTCGTTCTACAGAGACATGTTAGTGGACGGCCCTCGTTCTACAGAGACATGTTAGTGGACGGCCCTCGTTCTACAGAGACATGTTAGTGGACGGCCAGCCCTCGTTCTACAGAGACATGTTAGTGGACGGCCCTCGTTCTACAGAGACATGTTAGTGGACGGCCAGCCCTCGTTCTACAGAGACATGTTAGTGGACGGCCAGCCCTCGTTCTACAGAGACATGTTAGTGGACGGCCCTCGTTCTACAGAGACATGTTAGTGGACGGCCAGCCCTCGTTCTACAGAGACATGTTAGTGGACGGCCAGCCCTCGTTCTACAGAGACGTGTTAGTGGACGGCCAGCCCTCGTTCTACAGAGACATGTTAGTGGACGGCCAGCCCTCGTTCTACAGAGACATGTTAGTGGACGGCCAGCCCTCGTTCTACAGAGACATGTTAGTGGACGGCCAGCCCTCGTTCTACAGAGACATGTTAGTGGACGGCCCTCGTTCTACAGAGACATGTTAGTGGACGGCCAGCCCTCGTTCTACAGAGACATGTTAGTAGACGGCCAGCCCTCGTTCTACAGAGACATGTTAGTGGACGGCCCTCGTTCTACAGAGACGTGTTAGTGGACGGCCCTCGTTCTACAGAGACATGTTAGTGGACGGCCAGCCCTCGTTCTACAGAGACATGTTAGTGGACGGCCCTCGTTCTACAGAGACATGTTAGTGGACGGCCAGCCCTCGTTCTACAGAGACATGTTAGTGGACGGCCCTTGTTCTACAGAGACATGTTAGTGGACGGCCAGCCCTCGTTCTACAGAGACATGTTAGTGGACGGCCAGCCCTCGTTCTACAGTCATGTTAGTGGACGGCCCTCGTTCTACAGAGACATGTTAGTGGACGGCCCTCGTTCTACAGAGACATGTTAGTGGACGGCCCTCGTTCTACAGAGACATGTTAGTGGACGGCCAGCCCTCGTTCTACAGAGACATGTTAGTGGACGGCCCTCGTTCTACAGAGACATGTTAGTGGACGGCCAGCCCTCGTTCTACAGAGACATGTTAGTGGACGGCCAGCCCTCGTTCTACAGAGACGTGTTAGTGGACGGCCCTCGTTCTACAGAGACATGTTAGTGGACGGCCAGCCCTCGTTCTACAGAGACATGTTAGTGGACGGCCCTCGTTCTACAGAGACATGTTAGTGGACGGCCAGCCCTCGTTCTACAGAGACATGTTAGTGGACGGCCAGCCCTCGTTCTACAGAGACAAGTTAGTGGACGGCCAGCCCTCGTTCTACAGAGACATGTTAGTGGACGGCCCTCGTTCTACAGAGACATGTTAGTGGACGGCCAGCCCTCGTTCTACAGAGACATGTTAGTGGACGGCCAGCCCTCGATCTACAGAGACATGTTAGTGGACGGCCAGCCCTCGTTCTACAGAGACATGTTAGTGGACGGCCAGCCCTCGATCTACAGAGACATGTTAGTGGACGGCCAGCCCTCGTTCTACAGAGACATGTTAGTGGACGGCCCTCGTTCTACAGAGACATGTTAGTGGACGGCCAGCCCTCGTTCTACAGAGACATGTTAGTGGACGGCCAGCCCTCGATCTACAGAGACATGTTAGTGGACGGCCAGCCCTCGTTCTACAGAGACATGTTAGTGGACGGCCCTCGTTCTACAGAGACATGTTAGTGGACGGCCAGCCCTCGTTCTACAGAGACATGTTAGTGGACGGCCAGCCCTCGTTCTACAGAGACATGTTAGTGGACGGCCAGCCCTCGTTCTACAGAGACATGTTAGTGGACGGCCCTCGTTCTACAGAGACATGTTAGTGGACGGCCCTCGTTCTACAGAGACATGTTAGTGGACGGCCCTCGTTCTACAGAGACATGTTAGTGGACGGCCAGCCCTCGTTCTACAGAGACATGTTAGTGGACGGCCAGCCCTCGTTCTACAGAGACATGTTAGTGGACGGCCAGCCCTCGTTCTACAGAGACATGTTAGTGGACGGCCAGCCCTCGTTCTACAGAGACATGTTAGTGGACGGCCAGCCCTCGTTCTACAGAGACATGTTAGTGGACGGCCAGCCCTCGTTCTACAGAGACATGTTAGTGGACGGCCAGCCCTCGTTCTACAGAGACATGTTAGTGTTAGTGTTATACAGAGACATGTTAGTGTTAGTGTCATACAGAGACATGTTAGTGTTCTACAGAGACATGTTAGTGTTAGTGTCATACAGAGACATGTTAGTGTTAGTGTCATACAGAGACATGTTAGTGTTAGTGTTATACAGAGACATGTTAGTGTTAGTGTTATACAGAGACATGTTAGTGTTATACAGAGACATGTTAGTGTTAGTGTTATACAGAGACATGTTAGTGTTATACAGAGACATGTTAGTGATATACAGAGACATGTTAGTGTTATACAGAGACATGTTAGTGTTAGTGTTATACAGAGACATGTTAGTGATAGTGTTATACAGAGACATGTTAGTGTTAGTGTTATACAGAGACATGTTAGTGTTAGTGTTCTACAGAGACATGTTAGTGTTAGTGTTATACAGAGACATGTTAGTGTCATACAGAGACATGTTAGTGTTAGTGTTATACAGAGACATGTTAGTGTTATACAGAGACATGTTAGTGTTAGTGTTATACAGAGACATGTTAGTGATAGTGTTATACAGAGACATGTTAGTGTTAGTGTTATACAGAGACATGTTAGTGTTAGTGTTATACAGAGACATGTTAGTGTCATACAGAGACATGTTAGTGTCATACAGAGACATGTTAGTGTTAGTGTTATACAGAGACATGTTAGTGTTAGTGTTATACAGAGACATGTTAGTGTTATACAGAGACATGTTAGTGTTAGTGTTATACAGAGACATGTTAGTGTTATACAGAGACATGTTAGTGTTAGTGTTCTACAGAGACATGTTAGTGTTAGTGTTCTACAGAGACATGTTAGTGTTAGTGTTATACAGAGACATGTTAGTGTTATACAGAGACATGTTAGTGTCATACAGAGACATGTTAGTGTTAGTGTTATACAGAGACATGTTAGTGTTAGTGTTATACAGAGACATGTTAGTGTTATACAGAGACATGTTAGTGTTAGTGATATACAGAGACATGTTAGTGTCATACAGAGACATGTTAGTGTTAGTGTTATACAGAGACATGTTAGTGTTAGTGTTATACAGAGACATGTTAGTGTTAGTGTTATACAGAGACATGTTAGTGTTATACAGAGACATGTTAGTGTCATACAGAGACATGTTAGTGTTAGTGTTATACAGAGACATGTTAGTGTTAGTGTTATACAGAGACATGTTAGTGTTAGTGTTCTACAGAGACATGTTAGTGTTAGTGATATACAGAGACATGTTAGTGTTAGTGATATACAGAGACATGTTAGTGTTAGTGTTATACAGAGACATGTTAGTGTCATACAGAGACATGTTAGTGTTAGTGTCATACAGAGACATGTTAGTGTCATACAGAGACATGTTAGTGTTAGTGATATACAGAGACATGTTAGTGTTAGTGTTATACAGAGACATGTTAGTGTTAGTGTTATACAGAGACATGTTAGTGTTAGTGTTATACAGAGACATGTTAGTGTTAGTGTTATACAGAGACATGTTAGTGTTAGTGATATACAGAGACATGTTAGTGTTAGTGATATACAGAGACATGTTAGTGTTATACAGAGACATGTTAGTGTTATACAGAGACATGTTAGTGTCATACAGAGACATGTTAGTGTTAGTGTCATACAGAGACATGTTAGTGTCATACAGAGACATGTTAGTGTTAGTGATATACAGAGACATGTTAGTGTTAGTGTTATACAGAGACATGTTAGTGTTAGTGTTATACAGAGACATGTTAGTGTTAGTGTTATACAGAGACATGTTAGTGTTAGTGATATACAGAGACATGTTAGTGTTAGTGTTCTACAGAGACATGTTAGTGTTATACAGAGACATGTTAGTGTTAGTGTTCTACAGAGACATGTTAGTGATATACAGAGACATGTTAGTGTTATACAGAGACATGTTAGTGTTAGTGTCATACAGAGACATGTTAGTGTTAGTGTTATACAGAGACATGTTAGTGTTAGTGTTATACAGAGACATGTTAGTGTTAGTGTTCTACAGAGACATGTTAGTGTTAGTGTTATACAGAGACATGTTAGTGTTAGTGTTATACAGAGACATGTTAGTGTTAGTGTTATACAGAGACATGTTAGTGTTCTACAGAGACATGTTAGTGTTAGTGTTCTACAGAGACATGTTAGTGTTAGTGTTCTACAGAGACATGTTAGTGTTAGTGTTATACAGAGACATGTTAGTGTTAGTGTTATACAGAGACATGTTAGTGTTAGTGATATACAGAGACATGTTAGTGTCATACAGAGACATGTTAGTGTTAGTGTCATACAGAGACATGTTAGTGTTAGTGATATACAGAGACATGTTAGTGTTAGTGTTATACAGAGACATGTTAGTGTTAGTGTTATACAGAGACATGTTAGTGTCATACAGAGACATGTTAGTGTTAGTGTCATACAGAGACATGTTAGTGTTAGTGATATACAGAGACATGTTAGTGTTAGTGTTATACAGAGACATGTTAGTGTTAGTGTTATACAGAGACATGTTAGTGTTATACAGAGACATGTTAGTGTTAGTGTTCTACAGAGACATGTTAGTGTTATACAGAGACATGTTAGTGTTAGTGATATACAGAGACATGTTAGTGTTATACAGAGACATGTTAGTGTTCTACAGAGACATGTTAGTGTTAGTGTTCTACAGAGACATGTTAGTGTTAGTGTTATACAGAGACATGTTAGTGTTAGTGATATACAGAGACATGTTAGTGTTATACAGAGACATGTTAGTGTTAGTGTTATACAGAGACATGTTAGTGTTAGTGTTATACAGAGACATGTTAGTGTTAGTGTTATACAGAGACATGTTAGTGTTAGTGTTATACAGAGACATGTTAGTGTTAGTGTTATACAGAGACATGTTAGTGTTAGTGTTATACAGAGACATGTTAGTGTTATACAGAGACATGTTAGTGTTAGTGTTATACAGAGACATGTTAGTGTTATACAGAGACATGTTAGTGTTAGTGTTATACAGAGACATGTTAGTGTTATACAGAGACATGTTAGTGTTATACAGAGACATGTTAGTGTTAGTGTTATACAGAGACATGTTAGTGTTAGTGTTCTACAGAGACATGTTAGTGTTAGTGTTATACAGAGACATGTTAGTGTTAGTGTTATACAGAGACATGTTAGTGTTAGTGTTCTACAGAGACATGTTAGTGTTAGTGTTATACAGAGACATGTTAGTGTTAGTGTCATACAGAGACATGTTAGTGTTAGTGTTATACAGAGACATGTTAGTGTTCTACAGAGACATGTTAGTGTTAGTGTTATACAGAGACATGTTAGTGTTAGTGTTATACAGAGACATGTTAGTGTTAGTGTTCTACAGAGACATGTTAGTGTTAGTGTTATACAGAGACATGTTAGTGTTAGTGTTATACAGAGACATGTTAGTGTTAGTGTTATACAGAGACATGTTAGTGTTAGTGTTATACAGAGACATGTTAGTGTTAGTGTTATACAGAGACATGTTAGTGTTAGTGTTATACAGAGACATGTTAGTGTTAGTGTTATACAGAGACATGTTAGTGTTAGTGTTCTACAGAGACATGTTAGTGTTATACAGAGACATGTTAGTGTTATACAGAGACATGTTAGTGTTATACAGAGACATGTTAGTGTTAGTGTTATACAGAGACATGTTAGTGTTAGTGTTCTACAGAGACATGTTAGTGATATACAGAGACATGTTAGTGTTAGTGTTATACAGAGACATGTTAGTGTTAGTGATATACAGAGACATGTTAGTGTTATACAGAGACATGTTAGTGTTAGTGTCATACAGAGACATGTTAGTGTTAGTGTTATACAGAGACATGTTAGTGTTAGTGTTATACAGAGACATGTTAGTGTTAGTGTTATACAGAGACATGTTAGTGTTAGTGATATACAGAGACATGTTAGTGTTAGTGTTATACAGAGACATGTTAGTGTTAGTGTTATACAGAGACATGTTAGTGTTAGTGTTATACAGAGACATGTTAGTGTTAGTGATATACAGAGACATGTTAGTGTTAGTGTTATACAGAGACATGTTAGTGTTAGTGTTATACAGAGACATGTTAGTGTTAGTGTTCTACAGAGACATGTTAGTGTTAGTGATATACAGAGACATGTTAGTGTTAGTGTTATACAGAGACATGTTAGTGTTAGTGTTATACAGAGACATGTTAGTGTTAGTGTTCTACAGAGACATGTTAGTGTCATACAGAGACATGTTAGTGTTAGTGTTATACAGAGACATGTTAGTGTTAGTGTTATACAGAGACATGTTAGTGTTAGTGTTATACAGAGACATGTTAGTGTTAGTGTTATACAGAGACATGTTAGTGTTCTACAGAGACATGTTAGTGTTCTACAGAGACATGTTAGTGTTCTACAGAGACATGTTAGTGTTAGTGATATACAGAGACATGTTAGTGTTAGTGTCATACAGAGACATGTTAGTGTTAGTGTTATACAGAGACATGTTAGTGTTAGTGTTATACAGAGACATGTTAGTGTTATACAGAGACATGTTAGTGTTAGTGTTATACAGAGACATGTTAGTGTTATACAGAGACATGTTAGTGTTAGTGTTATACAGAGACATGTTAGTGTTAGTGTTATACAGAGACATGTTAGTGTTAGTGTTATACAGAGACATGTTAGTGTCATACAGAGACATGTTAGTGTTAGTGTCATACAGAGACATGTTAGTGTTAGTGTCATACAGAGACATGTTAGTGTTAGTGTTATACAGAGACATGTTAGTGTTAGTGTTATACAGAGACATGTTAGTGTTATACAGAGACATGTTAGTGTCATACAGAGACATGTTAGTGTCATACAGAGACATGTTAGTGTTAGTGTCATACAGAGACATGTTAGTGTTAGTGTCATACAGAGACATGTTAGTGTCATACAGAGACATGTTAGTGTCATACAGAGACATGTTAGTGTCATACAGAGACATGTTAGTGTTAGTGTTATACAGAGACATGTTAGTGTTAGTGTTATACAGAGACATGTTAGTGTTATACAGAGACATGTTAGTGTCATACAGAGACATGTTAGTGTCATACAGAGACATGTTAGTGTTAGTGTCATACAGAGACATGTTAGTGTTAGTGTCATACAGAGACATGTTAGTGTCATACAGAGACATGTTAGTGTCATACAGAGACATGTTAGTGTCATACAGAGACATGTTAGTGTCATACAGAGACATGTTAGTGTTAGTGTCATACAGAGACATGTTAGTGTTAGTGTCATACAGAGACATGTTAGTGTTAGTGTTATACAGAGACATGTTAGTGTTATACAGAGACATGTTAGTGTTAGTGTTATACAGAGACATGTTAGTGTTAGTGTTATACAGAGACATGTTAGTGTTAGTGTCATACAGAGACATGTTAGTGTTAGTGTTATACAGAGACATGTTAGTGTTAGTGTCATACAGAGACATGTTAGTGTTATACAGAGACATGTTAGTGTTAGTGTTATACAGAGACATGTTAGTGTTAGTGTCATACAGAGACATGTTAGTGTTAGTGTTATACAGAGACATGTTAGTGTTAGTGTTATACAGAGACATGTTAGTGTTATACAGAGACATGTTAGTGTCATACAGAGACATGTTAGTGTCATACAGAGACATGTTAGTGTTAGTGTCATACAGAGACATGTTAGTGTTAGTGTCATACAGAGACATGTTAGTGTCATACAGAGACATGTTAGTGTCATACAGAGACATGTTAGTGTCATACAGAGACATGTTAGTGTTAGTGTCATACAGAGACATGTTAGTGTTAGTGTTATACAGAGACATGTTAGTGTTAGTGTCATACAGAGACATGTTAGTGTTAGTGTTATACAGAGACATGTTAGTGTTAGTGTCATACAGAGACATGTTAGTGTTATACAGAGACATGTTAGTGTTAGTGTTATACAGAGACATGTTAGTGTTAGTGTCATACAGAGACATGTTAGTGTTAGTGTTATACAGAGACATGTTAGTGTTAGTGTTATACAGAGACATGTTAGTGTTATACAGAGACATGTTAGTGTCATACAGAGACATGTTAGTGTCATACAGAGACATGTTAGTGTTAGTGTCATACAGAGACATGTTAGTGTTAGTGTCATACAGAGACATGTTAGTGTTAGTGTTATACAGAGACATGTTAGTGATATACAGAGACATGTTAGTGATATACAGAGACATGTTAGTGTTAGTGTTATACAGAGACATGTTAGTGTTAGTGTTCTACAGAGACATGTTAGTGTTAGTGTTATACAGAGACATGTTAGTGTTAGTGATATACAGAGACATGTTAGTGTTAGTGTTATACAGAGACATGTTAGTGTTAGTGTTATACAGAGACATGTTAGTGTTAGTGTTATACAGAGACATGTTAGTGTTAGTGTCATACAGAGACATGTTAGTGTTAGTGTTATACAGAGACATGTTAGTGTTAGTGTTATACAGAGACATGTTAGTGTTAGTGTTATACAGAGACATGTTAGTGTTAGTGTTATACAGAGACATGTTAGTGTTAGTGTTATACAGAGACATGTTAGTGTTAGTGTCATACAGAGACATGTTAGTGTCATACAGAGACATGTTAGTGTCATACAGAGACATGTTAGGGTTGTGGGTGTGCGGTTTTGTGGGTTGTGTCCAAGTGTCGTTGCCTGCAGTCTGAGGCTGCGTTAACACAGGCAGAACAAATCCAATCTTTTTTTCCACTAATTGATCAGATCTTTTCAACCCTTTGCTGAAACGTTTACATCTTGCGCGATAAACATTTAAAGGTATTTTCCGATTGAGCCGACAAACACAGCATTTACCGTGAATGCAGTCTCTCTTACCTCTGGACATTGCCTTTAAATGTCTATTACTCTGTATCGCTGGACATTGCCTTTAAATGTCTTTTACTCTGTATCGCTGGACATTCCTTTTAAATGTCTTTTACTCTGTATCGCTGGACATTCCCTTTAAATGTCTATTACTCTGTATCGCTGGACATTCCCTATAAATGTATTTTACTCTGTATAGCTGGACATTGCCTTTAAATGTCTATTACTCTGTATCGCTGGACATTGCCTTTAAATGTATATTACTCTGTATCGCTGGACATTGCCTTTAAATGTATATTACTCTGTATCGCTGGACATTGATTTAAATGTCTATTACTCTGTATTGCTGGACGTTACCTTTAAATGTCTATTACTCTGTATCGCTGGACATTGCCTTTAAATGTCTATTACTCTGTATCGCTGGACATTGCCTTTAAATGTCTATTACTCTGTATCGCTGGACATTGCCTTTAAATGTCTATTACTCTGTATTGCTGGACATTGCCTTTAAATGTATTTTACTCTGTATAGTTGGACATTGCCTTTAAATGTCTATTACTCTGTATCGCTGGACATTGCCTTTAAATGTCTATTACTCTGTATCGCTGGACATTGCCTTTAAATGTCTATTACTCTGTATCGTTGGACGTTGACGATGACTGATTGAATAGGGCCCCCAGATCTTTTTCAGAGCTGATCTGATTGGTCAAAATAATAATAATAATTAGTGTGAGAAAAAAATAATATTAATTGAGCTGCCTGTTTAAAACACAGATAAGCCCTTTGCATCTGGTAGAGGTTGGCCACCGTGGTCCCTGCTACATCAAAAAGACACATGGCTAATGGCAGAGATTTAAACAATCTGAAAGGCCATCTCCACCTCCCTGCCTGATTCATTTGCCCTCCTGTTATGCATCCAGAGTCCGTTTGGGGGGATTATCAGGCTGGCTGTACAGATTCCTCTCTGTTGATAGTAACACACTGCATTCTCTGAATAGCACCGTCGGGTTAAACTGGGGACGATTAGGGCCAAGTGGAACATGTGTCGGAGATCGTAGTGCTTCTAGACAATCAATGTCTGGTCGAATCGCGCCCAGAGAAAAGTTACATCCTCTGCTATCTAAACTGTGGATGTTCTGTGGCTTATAGTGTCCAGTGGTCTAATGACCGGGCGTCAATGGGGATATATACTGTACATGCAGATTTTCTGAGATAAAACCAAATTAATCATTATTTTATATTAAAACAAATTAACCGACATTGGCAACAAAAAAAACTATTTTTTTGAGTGTTTAGAAGCGGTTACGTGGCAGTAAAATGTTTCTGGTTGATCTTAATCTTGATGGATTAGATAACAAAGTCTGATAGTACAGCTTCAGTCTTCAGTCAGATTCCCTACAAATCAAATCAAATTTATTTATATAGCCCTTCTTACATCAGCTGATATCTCAAAGTGCTGTACAGACACCCAGCCTAAAACCCCAAACAGCAAGCAATGCAGGTGTAGAAGCACGGTGGCTAGGAAAAACTACCTAGGAAAAACTCCCTAGAAAGGCCAAAACCTAGGAAGAAACCTAGAGAGGAACCAGGCTATGAGGGCAGGCCAGTCCTCTTCTGGCTGTGCCGGGTGGAGATTATAACAGAACATGGCCAAGATGTTCAAATGTTCATAAATGACCAGCATGGTCAAATAATAATAATCACAGTAGTTTTCGAGGGTGCAGCAAGTCAGCACCTCAGGAGTAAGCCTCCCGGGTGGCGCAGTGGTCTAGGGCACTGCATCGCAGTCCTAGCTGCGCCACCAGAGTCTCTGTGTTCACGCCCAGGCTCTGTCGCAGCCGGCCGCAACCGGGAGGTCCGTGGGGCGAAGCACAACGGCATAGCGTCGTCCGGGTTAGGGAGGGTTTGGCCGGCAGGGATATCCTTGTCTTAGTATGTAAATTTAATAAAATGTATGCACTCTACTGTAAGTCGCTCTGGATAAGAGCGTCTGCTAAATTACTAAAATGTAAAATGTAAAAAAAATGAGTAAATGTCAGTTGGCTTTTCATTGCCGTTCATTAAGAGTATCTCTACCGCTCCTGCTGTCTCTAGAGAGTTGAAAACAGCAGGTCTGGGACAGGTGGCACGTCCAGTGAACAGGTCAGTGTTTCATAGCCGCAGGCAGAACAGTTGAAACTGGAGCAGCAGCACGGCCAGGTGGACTGGGGACAGCAAGGATCCCAACATTACTGTGGTGACACAGAACAAATGAATCTGACCACTACACACATTCTCCAGGAGAACTTCCTTAATGTCATGTATCATATACTGTAAAACATTATGATTAGTTCATCTTTTAATTCAAACTAAGCATTAAAAAAAAGTTAATACAAAAAATAAAATAGGTATTTTTCTTCTATTCTGCTTTAATCTTGATTGATTAGAGTCTGCCAACTTCCCAGAAGTCTTCAGTAGAATTCCCTTGCAGTCACAGACATAGTTGTGGTGACCCAATCTGACCAACCACCAACATTCCCCAGAAGAACTTTCCTACTTTTTCCCAACGTAAAAAAAACAAACAAAAAAACAGCTTGAAACCGTTGATAGTTTGAAACAGAGTCATCAAAAAAGAACCCCTCTAGTTCTGACTTGACTTCAGAGACCTGGCGACCGCATCAGAGAGACGTCCAATCAGCTCCCAACAATCCTTATCTCTCCAATTACCTTCATTAAACACTTTTCTTTTCTTTCCCTTTTTTTATATCGTTTTATGATGCTTAAACGCGTCACGGTTTATTGCCGCTACCAGTCGGGTTATCTGTGGATCGGTAATAGCAGCGGCCGAGAAGCCAGAGTTGAGAATGAGCATCATTACTGAAGGCCTTGGTTTGAGTCCCATATGGCACGCAACAGTATTCCTTATATGGCGGATTCTACAGAAGCGGTGTAAATCGCTGTCCCACCCACCAAAAAACAGTTAAAAACCCCTCAGTAAAGTCTCCAAACTTAGGACATTTATTTACGTTCTAACTCAATCAAAGGCAATAACAAACAGATTCAGTTTAATCCACCTCAAAACACAGAACAAATAACACAACAAATATTGTGATTAAACTCAAATATACTAATTGATAAAAAAAAACTTTTATGTTTCGATAAAATGTTTTAAAAAGGTATCATCTTCGTAAATATCATAAATAGGACTGGTGGAATTGCATATACAATTACCTACAATTTCACGACAAAGACCTCCTCGACTTTAAAAATGTATTACAGATCTCTTGAGTTATTTTAGATTAACATCAGACTATTTTTTTGAGGAAGTGAACTGGCTACGGCATCTCAAGAGGGACAAACAGTAATAGTGGTATTTTAAGGGTGTATGTGAGCTAAGACGTGAACTGGCTACGGCATCTCAAGAGGGACAAACAGTAATAGTGGTATTTTAAGGGTGTATGTGAGCTAAGACGTGAACTGGCTACGGCATCTCAAGAGGGACAAACAGTAATATTGGTATTTTAAGGGTGTATGTGAGCTAAGACGTGAACTGGCTACGGAACCTCAAGAGGGACAAACAGTAAGACGTTCTCTTCTCAGTTCTGCTGGGTACAAACCCAACCTAGGTACGCAGGCACCTTTACGTAGTTCCACCACCAAAACAAGCCTTATGTGAATGTTGGCTTTAATTAAGCAGATCTGAGTGAACCAGGCCCCAAGTCAGGTCCCAATTCCTGACTCCTGAACTTCATGTTATTCCTATTGAGAGGTATCTGTCCCAATTCCTGACTCCTGAACTTCATGTTATTCCTATTGAGAGGTATCTGTCCCAATTCCTGACTCCTGAACTTCATGTTATTCCTATTGAGAGGTGTCTGTCCCAATTCCTGACTCCTGAACTTCATGTTATTCCTATTGAGAGGTATCTGTCCCAATTCCTGACTCCTGAACTTCATGTTATTCCTATTGAGAGGTATCTGTCCCAATTCCTGACTCCTGAACTTCATGTTATTCCTATTGAGAGGTATCTGTCCCAATTCCTGACTCCTGAACTTCATGTTATTCCTATTGAGAGGTATCTGTCCCAATTCCTGACTCCTGAACTTCATGTTATTCCTATTGAGAGGTATCTGTCCCAAACCCTGACTCCTAAACTTCATGTTTATAGAATATAATAGAATAGAACATATTGAGTTGTTATATTATTACATCTTTGTCTGAAATATGCTGTCCTCATTTTTAATGCCACTACCTAAAACACACACTAAAGACTGTAGAATTAATGTCCCTTAAGCCACACCCCTACACACATCACCAGGTGATGACACTGTATAATTAATGTCCGTTAAGCCACACCCTACACACATCACCAGGTGATGACACTGTATAATTAATGTCCCTTAAGCCACACCCCTACACATCACCAGGTGATGACACTGTATAATTAATGTCCCTTATTAAGCCACACCCCTACACACGTCACCAGGTGATGACACTGTATAATTAATGTCCCTTATTAAGCCACACCCCTACACACGTCACCAGGTGATGACACTGTATAATTAATGTCCCTTATTAAGCCACACCCCTAAACACGTCACCAGGTGATGACACTGTATAATTAATGTCCCTTAAGCCACACCCTACACACTTCACCAGGTGATGACACTGTATAATTAATGCCCCTTAAGCCACACCCCTACACACATCACCAGGTGATGACACTTTATAATTAATGTCCCTTAAGCCACGCCCCTACACACATCACCAGGTGATGACACTTTATAATTAATGTCCCTTAAGCCACACCCTACACACATCACCAGGTGATGACACTGTATAATTAATGTCCCTTATTAAGCCACACCCCTACACACATCACCAGGTGATGACACTGTATAATTAATGTCCCTTATTAAGCCACACCCCTACACACATCACCAGGTGATGACACTGTATAATTAATGTACCTTATTAAGCCACACCCCTTCACACATCACCAGGTGATGACACTGTATAATTAATGTCCCTTATTAAGCCACACCCCTTCACACATCACCAGGTGATGACACTGTATAATTAATGTCCCTTATTAAGCCACACCCCTTCACACATCACCAGGTGATGACACTGTATAATTAATGTCCCTTATTAAGCCACACCCCTTCACACATCACCAGGTGATGACACTGTATAATTAATGTCCCTTATTAAGCCACACCCCTTCACACATCACCCGTTGATGACACTGTATAATTAATGTTCCTTATTAAGCCACACCCCTTCACACATCACCAGGTGATGACACTGTATAATTAATGCCCCTTATTAAGCCACACCCCTACACACATCACCAGGTGATGACACTGTATAATTTATGTCCCTTATCAAGCCACACCCCTTCACACATCACCAGGTGATGACACTGTATAATTTATGTCCCTTATCAAGCCACACCCCTACACACATCGCCAGGTGATGGGATTTCTCCTCAGACTACATGATGAATAGTGTGTCTGAAAACATTTAGGAGAAAAGGAATGAGCAAGTTAGTAAATCTTCATGTTTTTTTTTAAGAAGTGTTTTTTACCAAACATCTAATATATCAATAAATATGTAAATTAACGGTTTTGGGACTAAAATATATTATTGCTGGGATGTACATCTGTCCAAATGAAAGATAGCCAGCCATAAGTAAGCTATGGAGATTTAAAAAGTCCCAAATAACGGTCCAAACTATTGACACCATAGAGATATATAGAGTTCTCATCTTTGTATCTGTAACATTACGGAGTCTGTGACAGCATGGGCAGTGCCATTGAGGCTATCTCCATTTTGAAGTTGCACCAACTGAGCTACAGAGGACCACCATGTGGGTAGTGGACCACCATGTGGATAGAGGACCACCATGTGGGTAGAGGACAACCATGTGGGTAGAGGACCACCATGTGGGTAGAGGACCACCATGTTGGTAGAGGACCACCATGTGGGTAGAGGACCACCATGTGGGTAGTGGACCACCATGTGGGTAGAGGACCACCATGTGGGTAGAGGACCACCATGTGGGTAGTGGACCACCATGTGGGTAGAGGACCACCATGTGGGTAGAGGACCACCATGTGGGTAGAGGACCACCATGTGGGTAGAGGACCACCATGTGGGTAGAGGACCACCATGTGGATAGTGGACCACCATGTGGGTAGAGGACCACCATGTGGGTAGAGGACCACCATGTGGGTAGAGGACCACCATGTGGGTAGTGGACCACCATGTGGGTAGAGGACCACCATGTTGGTAGTGGACCACCATGTGGGTAGAGGACCACCATGTGGGTAGTGGACCACCATGTGGGTAGAGGACCACCATGTGGGTAGAAGACCACCATGTGGGTAGAGGACCACCATGTGGGTAGTGGACCACCATGTGGGTAGAGGACCACCATGTGGGTAGAGGACCACCATGTGGGTAGTGGACCACCATGTGGGTAGTGGACCACCATGTGGGTAGTGGACCACCATGTGGGTAGTGGACCACCATGTGGGTAGTGGACCACCCTGTGGGTAGTGGACCACCATGTGGGTAGAGGACTACCATGTGGGTAGTGGACCACCCTGTGGGTAGTGGACCACCCTGTGGGTAGTGGACCACCATGTGGGTAGAGGACTACCATGTGGGTAGTGGACCACCATGTGGGTAGAGGACCACCATGTGGGTAGTGGACCACCATGTGGGTAGAGGACCACCATGTGGGTAGTGGAACACCATGTGGGTAGTGGACCACCATGTGGGTAGTGGACCACCATGTGGGTAGAGGACTACCATGTGGGTAGAGGACCACCATGTGGGTAGTAGAACACCATGTGGGTAGTGGACCACCATGTGGGTAGAGGAACACCATGTGGGTAGAGGACCACCATGTGGGTAGGGGACCACCATGTGGGTAGTGCACCACCATGTGGGTAGTGGACCACCATGTGGGTAGAGGACCACCATGTGGGTAGTGCACCACCATGTGGGTAGTGCACCACCATGTGGACCACAATGTGGGTAGAGGACCACCATGTGGGTAGAGGACCACCATGTGGGTAGAGGACCACCATGTGGGTAGAGGACCACCATGTGGGTAGAGGACCACCATGTGGGTAGTGGACCACCATGTGGGTAGAGGACAACCATGTGGGTAGAGGACCACCATGTGGGTAGTGGACCACCATGTGGGTAGAGGACCACCATGTGGGTAGAGGACCACCATGTGGGTAGAGAACCACCATGTGGGTAGAGGACCACCATGTGGGTAGAGGACCACCATGTGGGTAGTGGACCACCATGTGGGTAGAGGACCACCATGTGGGTAGAGGACCACCATGTGGGTAGTGGACCACCATGTGGGTAGAGGACCACCATGTGGGTAGAGGACCACCATGTGGGTAGTGGACCACCATGTGGGTAGAGGACCACCATGTGGGTAGTGGACCACCATGTGGGTAGAGGACCACCATGTGGGTAGTGGACCACCATGTGGGTAGAGGACCACCATGTGGGTAGAGGACCACCATGTGGGTAGTGGACCACCATGTGGGTAGAGGACCACCATGTGGGTAGAGGACCACCATGTGGGTAGTGGACCACCATGTGGGTAGTGAACCACCATGTGAGTAGAGGACCACCATGTGGGTAGAGGACCACCATGTGGGTAGTGGACCACCATGTGGGTAGTAGACCACCATGTGGGTAGAGGACCACCATGTGGATAGTGTTCCACCATGTGGGTAGAGGACCACCATGTGGATAGTGTACCACCATGTGGGTAGAGGACCACCATGTGGGTAGTGGACCACCATGTGGGTAGTTGATCAACATATGGGTAGTGGACCACCATGTGGGTAGTGGACCACCATGTGGGTAGTGAACCACCATGTGGGTAGAGGACCACCATGTGGATAGTGTTCCACCATGTGGGTAGTGGACCACCATGTGGGTAGTGGACCACCATGTGGGTAGAGGACCACCATGTGGGTAGAGGACCACCATGTGGGTAGAGGACCACCATGTGGGTAGTGGACCACCATGTGGATAGTGTTCCACCATGTGGGTAGTGGACCACCATGTGGGTAGTGGACCACCATGTGGGTAGAGGACCACCATGTGGGTAGTGGACCACCAAGTGGGTAGTAAACCACCATGTGGGTAGAGGACCACCATGTGGGTAGAGGACCACCATGTGGGTAGAGGACCACCATGTGGGTAGTGGACCACCATGTGGGTAGTGGACCACCATGTGGGTAGTGGACCACCATGTGGGTAGTGGACCACCATGTGGGTAGTGGACCACCATGTGGGTAGTGGACCACCATGTGGGTAGAGGACCACCATGTGGGTAGAGGACCACCATGTGGGTAGAGGACCACCATGTGGGTAGTGGACCACCATGTGGGTAGAGGACCACCATGTGGGTAGAGGACCACCATGTGGGTAGAGGACCACCATGTGGGTAGAGGACCACCATGTGGATAGTGTACCACCATGTGGGTAGAGGACCACCATGTGGGTAGAGGACCACCATGTGGGTAGAGGACCACCATGTGGGTAGAGGACCACCATGTGGGTAGAGGACCACCATGTGGGTAGTGGACCACCATGTGGGTAGAGGACCACCATGTGGGTAGAGGACCACCATGTGGGTAGAGGACCACCATGTGGGTAGAGGACCACCATGTGGGTAGAGGACCACCATGTGGGCAGTGGACCACCATGTGGGTAGTGGACCACCATGTGGGTAGAGGACCACCATGTGGGTAGTGGACCACCATGTGGGCAGAGGACCACCATGTGGGTAGAGGACCACCATGTGGGCAGAGGACCACCATGTGGGTAGAGGACCACCATGTGGGTAGTGGACCACCATGTGGGTAGTGGACCACCATGTGGGTAGAGGACCACCATGTGGGTAGTGGACCACCATGTGGGTAGTGGACCACCATGTGGGTAGAGGACCACCATGTGGGTTGTGGACCACCATGTGGGTAGTGGACCACCATGTGGGTAGAGGACCACCATGTGGGTAGAGGACCACCATGTGGGTAGAGGACCACCATGTGGGTAGTGGACCACCATGTGGGTAGAGGACCACCATGTGGGCAGAGGACCACCATGTGGGTAGTGGAACACCATGTGGGTAGTGGACCACCATGTGGGTAGTGGACCACCATGTGGGTAGAGGACCACCATGTGGGTAGAGGACCACCATGTGGGTAGAGGACCACCATGTGGGTAGTGGACCACCATGTGGGTAGAGGACCACCATGTGGGTAGAGGACCACCATGTGGGCAGAGGATCACCATGTGGGTAGTGACCCACCATGTGGGTAGTGCACCACCATGTGGGTAGAGGACCACCATGTGGGTAGAGGACCACCATGTGGGTAGAGGACCAACATGTGGGTAGAGGACCACCATGTGGGTAGAGGACCACCATGTGGGTAGTGTACCACCATGTGGATAGTGGACCACCATGTGGGTAGTGGACCACCATGTGGGTAGAGGACCAACATGTGGGTAGAGGACCACCATGTGGGTAGTGTACCACCATGTGGGTAGAGGACCACCATGTGGGTAGAGGACCACCATGTGGGTAGTGGACCACCATGTGGGTAGTGGACCACCATGTGGGTAGAGGACCACCATGTGGATAGTGGACCACCATGTGGGTAGAGGACCACCATGTGGGTAGTGGACCACCATGTGGGTAGTGGACCACCATGTGGGTAGAGGACCACCATGTGGGTAGTGGACCACCATGTGGGTAGTGGACCACCATGTGGGTAGTGGACCACCATGTGGGTAGAGGACCACCCTGTGGGTAGAGGACCACCATGTGGGTAGTGGACCACCATGTGGGTAGAGGACCACCATGTGGGTAGTGGACCACCATGTGGGTAGAGGACCACCATGTGGGTAGTGGACCACCATGTGGGTAGTGGACCACCGTGTGGGTAGAGGACCACCATGTGGGTAGTGGACCACCGTGTGGGTAGTGGACCACCATGTGGGTAGTGGACAGCTGCACACACCAGGGAAAGGTGTAGAGTTTTCAGATGCATAGCCAGCAAGGGGGGGGGGGGGGGGGGATTTCCATCGCTCCAAATCAAATCAAATCAAATTGTATTTATCACATACTGTACATGTGATTAGCAGATGTTATTGTGGGTGTAGAAAATACTTGTGTTTCTACTCTACTCTAATCTACTCTACTCTACTCTACTCTACTCTAATCTACTCTACACTACTCTACTGTTCTGTACTCTACTCTACACTACTCTACTCTACTGTTCTGTTCTGTACTCTACTCTACTCTACTCTACTCTACTGTTCTGTACTCTACTCTACTCTACTGTTCTGTACTCTACTCTACTCTACTCTACTCTACTCTACTCTACTCTACTCTACTGTTCTGTACTCTACTCTACTCTACTCTACTGTTCTGTACTCTACTCTACTCTACTCTACTCTACTCTACTGTTATGTACTCTACTCTACTCTACTCTACTCTACTCTACTCTACTCTACTGTTCTGTACTCTACTCTACTCTACTCTACTCTACTCTACTCTACTCTACTCTACTGTTCTGTACTCTACTCTACTCTACTCTACTCTACTCTACTCTACTCTACTGTTATGTACTCTACTCTACTCTACTCTACTGTTATGTACTCTACTCTACTGTACTCTACTCTACTGTTATGTACTCTACTCTACTCTACTCTACTGTTCTGTACTCTACTCTAATCTACTCTACTCTACACTACTCTACTGTTCTGTACTCTACTCTACTCTACTCTACTCTACTCTACTGTTCTGTACTCTACTCTACACTACTCTACTCTACTCTACTCTACTCTACACTACTCTACTGTTCTGTACTCTATTCTACTGTTCTGTACTCTACTCTACTGTTCTGTACTCTACTCTACTCTACTCTACTCTACTCTACTCTACTCTACTGTACTCTACTCTACTGTTCTGTACTCTACTCTACTCTACTCTGCTGTTCTCTACTCTACTGTTCTGTACTCTACTCTACTCTACTGTTCTGTACTCTACTGTTCTGTACTCTACTCTACTCTACTGTTCTGTACTCTACTCTACTGTTCTGTACTCTACTCTACTCTACTCTACTGTTCTCTACTCTACTGTTCTGTACTCTACTCTACTCTACTGTTCTGTACTCTACTGTTCTCTACTCTACTCTACTCTACTGTTCTGTACTCTACTCTACTGTTCTGTACTCTACTCTACTCTACTCTACTGTTCTCTACTCTACTGTTCTGTACTCTACTCTACTCTACTGTTCTGTACTCTACTGTTCTCTACTCTACTGTTCTGTACTCTACTCTACTCTACTGTTCTGTACTCTACTCTATTCTACTCTACTGTTCTGTACTCTACTGTTCTGTACTCTACTCTACTCTACTCTACTGTTCTGTACTCTACTCTACTGTTCTGTACTCTACTCTATTCTACTCTACTCTACTGTTCTGTACTCTACTGTTCTGTACTCTACTCTACTTTACTCTACTGTTCTGTACTCTACTCTACTGTTCTGTACTCTACTCTACTCTACTCTACTGTTCTGTACTCTACTCTACTGTTCTGTACTCTACTCTATTCTACTCTACTCTACTGTTCTGTACTCTACTGTTCTGTACTCTACTGTTCTGTACTCTACTGTTCTGTACTCTACTCTACACTACTCTACTGTTCTGTACTCTACTGTTCTGTACTCTACTGTTCTGTACTCTACTCTACTCTACTCTACTCTACTGTTCTGTTCTCTACTCTACTCTACTGTTCTGTACTCTACTCTACTGTTCTGTACTCTACTCTACTCTACTCTACTGTTCTCTACTCTACTGTTCTGTACTCTACTGTTCTGTACTCTACTGTTCTGTACTCTACTCTACTCTATTCTACTCTACTGTTCTGTACTCTACTGTTCTGTACTCTACTGTTCTGTAATCTACTGTTCTGTACTCTACTCTACTCTATTCTACTCTACTGTTCTCTACTCTACTGTTCTGTACTCTACTGTTCTGTACTCTACTCTACTCTACTCTACTGTACTCTACTCTACTCTACTCTACTCTACTGTACTCTACTCTACTGTTCTGTACTCTACTCTACTCTACTCTACTCTACTCTACTCTATTCTACTCTACTCTACTCTACTCTGCTCTACTCTATTCTACTCTACTGTTCTCTACTCTACTGTTCTGTACTCTACTGTTCTGTACTCTACTGTTCTGTACTCTACTCTACTGTTCTGTACTCTACTCTACTGTACTCTACTCTACTGTACTCTACTCTACTCTACTCTACTGTTCTGTACTCTACTCTACTCTACTGTACTCTACTCTACTGTTCTGTACTCTACTCTACTCTACTCTACTGTTCTGTACTCTACTCTACTGTTATGTACTCTACTCTACTCTACTCTACTCTACTGTTCTGTACTCTACTCTACACTACTCTACTCTACTCTACTCTACTCTACTCTACTCTACACTACTCTACTGTTCTGTACTCTACACTACTCTACTGTTCTGTACTCTACTCTACTCTACTCTACTCTACTGTACTCTACTCTACTGTTCTGTACTCTACTGTTCTGTACTCTACTCTACTCTACTGTACTCTACTCTACTCTACTCTACTGTTCTGTACTCTACTCTACTCTACTGTACTCTACACTACTCTACTGTTCTGTACTCTACTCTACTCTACTCTACTCTACTCTACTCTACTGTACTCTACTCTACTGTACTCTACTCTACTGTACTCTACTCTACTGTTCTGTACTCTACTGTTCTGTACTCTACTGTACTCTACTCTACTGTACTCTACTCTACTCTACTGTACTCTACTCTACTCTACTGTACTCTACTCTAATCTACTGTACTCTACTCTACTGTTCTGTACTCTACTGTACTCTACTCTACTGTACTCTACTCTACTCTACTGTTCTGTACTCTACTGTACTCTACTCTACTGTTCTGTACTCTACTGTTCTGTACTCTACTGTTCTGTACTCTACTCTACTGTTCTGTTCTCTACTCTACTGTACTCTACTCTACTCTACTCTACTCTACTCTACTGTACTCTACTCTACTGTACTGTACTCTACTGTACTGTACTCTACTCTACTGTACTCTACTCTACTGTTATGTACTCTACTCTACTGTTCTGTACTCTACTGTTCTGTACTCTACTGTTCTGTACTCTACTCTACTCTACTGTTCTGTACTCTACTGTTCTGTACTCTACTCTACTGTTATGTACTCTACTGTACTCTACTCAACTCTACTCTACTGTACTGTACTGTACTGTACTGTACTGTATTCTACTCTACTGTTATGTACTCTACTGTACTCTACTCTACTCTACTCGACTCTACTCTACTGTTCTGTACTCTACTCTACTCTACTGTACTCTACTCTACTCTACTCTACTCTACTCTACTGTACTCTACTCTACTCTACTCTACTCTACTGTTCTGTACTCTACTGTTCTGTACTCTACTGTTCTCTACTCTACTCTACTCTACTCTACTCTACTGTTCTGTTCTCTACTCTACTCTACTGTTCTGTACTCTACTCTACTGTTCTGTACTCTACTCTACTCTACTCTACTGTTCTCTACTCTACTGTTCTGTACTCTACTGTTCTGTACTCTACTGTTCTGTACTCTACTCTACTCTATTCTACTCTACTGTTCTGTACTCTACTGTTCTGTACTCTACTGTTCTGTACTCTACTGTTCTGTACTCTACTCTACTCTATTCTACTCTACTGTTCTCTACTCTACTGTTCTGTACTCTACTGTTCTGTACTCTACTCTACTCTACTCTACTGTACTCTACTCTACTCTACTCTACTCTACTGTACTCTACTCTACTGTTCTGTACTCTACTCTACTCTACTCTACTCTACTCTACTCTACTCTATTCTACTCTACTCTACTCTACTCTGCTCTACTCTATTCTACTCTACTGTTCTCTACTCTACTGTTCTGTACTCTACTGTTCTGTACTCTACTGTTCTGTACTCTACTCTACTGTTCTGTACTCTACTCTACTGTACTCTACTCTACTGTACTCTACTCTACTCTACTCTACTGTTCTGTACTCTACTCTACTCTACTGTACTCTACTCTACTGTTCTGTACTCTACTCTACTCTACTCTACTGTTCTGTACTCTACTCTACTGTTATGTACTCTACTCTACTCTACTCTACTCTACTGTTCTGTACTCTACTCTACACTACTCTACTCTACTCTACTCTACTCTACTCTACACTACTCTACTGTTCTGTACTCTACACTACTCTACTGTTCTGTACTCTACTCTACTCTACTCTACTCTACTGTACTCTACTCTACTGTTCTGTACTCTACTGTTCTGTACTCTACTCTACTCTACTGTACTCTACTCTACTCTACTCTACTCTACTGTTCTGTACTCTACTCTACTCTACTGTACTCTACACTACTCTACTGTTCTGTACTCTACTCTACTCTACTCTACTCTACTCTACTCTACTCTACTGTACTCTACTCTACTGTACTCTACTCTACTGTACTCTACTCTACTGTTCTGTACTCTACTGTTCTGTACTCTACTGTACTCTACTCTACTGTACTCTACTCTACTCTACTGTACTCTACTCTACTCTACTGTACTCTACTCTAATCTACTGTACTCTACTCTACTGTTCTGTACTCTACTGTACTCTACTCTACTGTACTCTACTCTACTCTACTGTTCTGTACTCTACTGTACTCTACTCTACTGTTCTGTACTCTACTGTTCTGTACTCTACTGTTCTGTACTCTACTCTACTGTTCTGTTCTCTACTCTACTGTACTCTACTCTACTCTACTCTACTCTACTCTACTGTACTCTACTCTACTGTACTGTACTCTACTGTACTGTACTCTACTCTACTGTACTCTACTCTACTGTTATGTACTCTACTCTACTGTTCTGTACTCTACTGTTCTGTACTCTACTGTTCTGTACTCTACTCTACTCTACTGTTCTGTACTCTACTGTTCTGTACTCTACTCTACTGTTATGTACTCTACTGTACTCTACTCAACTCTACTCTACTGTACTGTACTGTACTGTACTGTACTGTATTCTACTCTACTGTTATGTACTCTACTGTACTCTACTCTACTCTACTCGACTCTACTCTACTGTTCTGTACTCTACTCTACTCTACTGTACTCTACTCTACTCTACTCTACTCTACTCTACTGTACTCTACTCTACTCTACTCTACTCTACTGTTCTGTACTCTACTGTTCTGTACTCTACTGTTCTCTACTCTACTCTACTGTTCTGTACTCTACTCTACTGTTATGTACTCTACTGTACTCTACTCGACTCTACTCTACTGTACTGTACTGTTCTGTACTCTACTGTACTGTACTCTACTCTACTGTTCTGTACTCTACTCTACTCTACTCTACTCTACTGTACTCTACTCTACTCTACTCTACTGTACTCTACTCTACTCTACTCTACTCGACTCTACTCTACTTTACTGTACTCTACTGTACTCTACTCTACTCTACTGTTCTGTACTCTACTCTACTCTACTCTACTGTACTCTACTCTACTCTACTCTACTGTACTCTACTCTACTCTACTCTACTCGACTCTACTCTACTCTACTGTACTGTACTGTACTGTACTCTACTCTACTCTACTCTACTCTACTCTACTCTACTCTACTCTAGTCCATGGCACGAAGCCTCCAGTGATGATCCATGGCAAGAAGCCTCCAGTGATGATCCATGGCACGAAACCTCCAGTGAGGAGTTATGGCACGAGGCCTCCAACGAAGGCCGTCAGTCCGGAGCCTCCAGTAACGCCCTCTAGTCCGGAGCCTCCAGCGACGCCCTCTAGTCCGGAGCCTCCAGCGACGTCCTCTAGTCCGGAGCCTCCAGCGATGCCCTCTAGTCTGGAGCCTCCAGCGACGGGCTTCAGTCCGGAGCCTCCAGCGACGCCCTCTAGTCCGGAGCCTCCAGCGACGCCCTCTAGTTCGGAGCCTCCAGCGTCGCCCTCTAGTCCGGAGCCTCCAGCGACGCCCTCTAGTCCGGAGCCTCCAGCGACGCCCTCCTGTCCGGAGCCTCCAGCGACGCCCTCCTGTCCGGAGCCCCCAGCGACGCCCTCCTGTCCGGAGCCTCCAGCAACGCCCTCTAGTCCGGAGCCTCCAGCGACGGGCTTCAGTGCGGAGCCTCCAGCGATGCCCTCTGTACTCCTGTACTCTACTGTTCTGTACTCTACTGTTCTGTACTCTACTGTTCTGTACTCTACTCTACTCTATTCTACTCTACTGTTCTCTACTCTACTGTTCTGTACTCTACTGTTCTGTACTCTACTCTACTCTACTCTACTGTACTCTACTCTACTCTATTCTACTCTACTGTACTCTACTCTACTGTTCTGTACTCTACTCTACTCTACTCTACTCTACTCTACTCTACTCTATTCTACTCTACTCTACTCTACTCTGCTCTACTCTATTCTACTCTACTGTTCTCTACTCTACTGTTCTGTACTCTACTGTTCTGTACTCTACTGTTCTGTACTCTACTCTACTGTTCTGTACTCTACTCTACTGTACTCTACTCTACTGTACTCTACTCTACTCTACTCTACTGTTCTGTACTCTACTCTACTCTACTGTACTCTACTCTACTGTTCTGTACTCTACTCTACTCTACTCTACTGTTCTGTACTCTACTCTACTGTTATGTACTCTACTCTACTCTACTCTACTCTACTGTTCTGTACTCTACTCTACACTACTCTACTCTACTCTACTCTACTCTACTCTACACTACTCTACTGTTCTGTACTCTACACTACTCTACTGTTCTGTACTCTACTCTACTCTACTCTACTCTACTGTACTCTACTCTACTGTTCTGTACTCTACTGTTCTGTACTCTACTCTACTCTACTGTACTCTACTCTACTCTACTCTACTGTTCTGTACTCTACTCTACTCTACTGTACTCTACACTACTCTACTGTTCTGTACTCTACTCTACTCTACTCTACTCTACTCTACTGTACTCTACTCTACTGTACTCTACTCTACTGTACTCTACTCTACTGTTCTGTACTCTACTGTTCTGTACTCTACTGTACTCTACTCTACTGTACTCTACTCTACTCTACTGTACTCTACTCTACTCTACTGTACTCTACTCTAATCTACTGTACTCTACTCTACTGTTCTGTACTCTACTGTACTCTACTCTACTGTACTCTACTCTACTCTACTGTTCTGTACTCTACTGTACTCTACTCTACTGTTCTGTACTCTACTGTTCTGTACTCTACTGTTCTGTACTCTACTCTACTGTTCTGTTCTCTACTCTACTGTACTCTACTCTACTCTACTCTACTCTACTCTACTGTACTCTACTCTACTGTACTGTACTCTACTGTACTGTACTCTACTCTACTGTACTCTACTCTACTGTTATGTACTCTACTCTACTGTTCTGTACTCTACTGTTCTGTACTCTACTGTTCTGTACTCTACTCTACTCTACTGTTCTGTACTCTACTGTTCTGTACTCTACTCTACTGTTATGTACTCTACTGTACTCTACTCAACTCTACTCTACTGTACTGTACTGTACTGTACTGTACTGTATTCTACTCTACTGTTATGTACTCTACTGTACTCTACTCTACTCTACTCGACTCTACTCTACTGTTCTGTACTCTACTCTACTCTACTGTACTCTACTCTACTCTACTCTACTCTACTCTACTGTACTCTACTCTACTCTACTCTACTCTACTGTTCTGTACTCTACTGTTCTGTACTCTACTGTTCTCTACTCTACTCTACTGTTCTGTACTCTACTCTACTGTTATGTACTCTACTGTACTCTACTCGACTCTACTCTACTGTACTGTACTGTTCTGTACTCTACTGTACTGTACTCTACTCTACTGTTCTGTACTCTACTCTACTCATAGTGCACTACTTTTTTGTTGCTACGACAACAGGGACGGTATGGCGTGTTGTCGGGGCTTTATGGTAACCTCACTGGAATAATGTCTCGGTTCTCCTGGTATCATTGGCATGTGAATGTCGGGAGTATGAACAGGATATTACATCATTACTGGGAAAACTGAAAAAATCATAAAGCCCTATTCCCTATATAGTGCACTACTTTAGAGCAGGGCCCTATTCCCTATATAGTACACTACTTTAGACCAGAGCCCTATTCCCTATATAGTGCACTACTTTAGACCAGCGCCCTATTCCCTATATAGTGCACTACTTTAGACCAGAGCCCTATTCCCTATATAGTACACTACTTTAGACCAGAGCCCTATTCCCTATATAGTGCACTACTTTAGACCAGAGCCCTGTTCCCTATATAGTGGCACTACTTTAGACCAGAGCCCTATTCCCTATATAGTACACTACTTTAGACCAGAGCCCTATTCCCTACATAGTGCACTACTTTAGACCAGAGCCCTGTTCCCTATATAGTGGCACTACTTTAGACCAGAGCCCTATTCCCTATATAGTGCCCTACTATAGACCAGAGCCTGCATACCACTGCTGGCTTGCTTCTGAAGCTAAGCAGGGTTGGTCCTGGTCAGTCCCTGGATGGGAGACCAGATGCTGCTGGAAGTGGTGTTGGAGGGCCAGTAGGAGGCACTCTTTCCTCTGGTCTAAAAAAAAAATATCCCAATGCCCCAGGGCAGTGATTGGGGACACTGTCCTGTATAGGGTGCCGTCTTTCGGATGGGATGTTAAACGGGTGTCCTGACTCTCTGAGGTCATTAAAGATCCCATGGCACTTATCGTAAGAGTAGGGGTGTTAACCCCGGTGTCCTGGCTAAATTCCCAATCTGGCCCTCAAACCATCATGGTCACCTAATAATCCCCAGTTTACAATTGGCTCATTCATCCCCCTCCTCTCCCCTGTAACTATTCCCCAGGTCGTTGCTGCAAATGAGAACGTGTTCTCAGTCAACTTACCTGGTACAATAACGGTAAAATAAATAAAATAAATAAATAAAGAGCCCTATTCCCTATATAGTACACTACTTTAGACCAGGGGACAACTATTCCTATATATAGAGAAAAGGTCTCTGGTCTAAAGTAGTGCACTATATAGGGAAAAGGTCTCTGGTCTAAAGTAGTGTACTATAAGGGAATAGGGCTCTGGTCTAAAGTAGTGCACTATATAGGAAAAAGGTCTCTGGTCTAAAGTAGTGTACTATAAGGGAATAGGGCTCTGGTCTATAGTAGTGTACTGTATAGGGAATAGGGTGTCATTTGAGACGTAAGCCCAAGACACAAATCAGGCTACCGTAGACACCACCTTCTATGTAGATTGACTTACTACTGCTCTCTGTACAACACGCCTAGCTAATTACAGCCCCCTTTAAACCCACCTAGCTAATCACAGCCCCCTTTAAACCCACCTAGCTAATCACAGCCCCCTTTAAAACCACCTAGCTAATCACAGCCCCCTTTAAACCCACCTAGCCAATCACAGTGCACTTCAAACCCACCTAGCTAATCACAGCCCCCTTTATTAAACCCACCTAGCTAATCACAGCCCACTTCAAACCCACCTAGCTAATCACAGCCCCCTTTATTAAACCCACCTAGCTAATCACAGCCCACTTCAAACCCACCTAGCTAATCACAGCCCCCTTTAAACCCACCTAGCTAATTACAGCCCCCTTTATTAAACCCACCTAGCTAATCACAGCCCCCTTTAAACCCACCTAGCTAATCACAGCCCATTTTAAACCCACCTAGCTAATCACAGCCCCCTTTAAACCCACCTAGCTAATCACAGCCCCCTTTAAACCCACCTAGCTAATCACAGCCCATTTTAAACCCACCTAGCTAATCACAGCCCACTTTATTAAACCCACCTAGCTAATCACAGCCCTCTTTCAACCCACCTAGCTAATCACAGCCCCTCTTTATTAAACCCACCTAGCTAATCACAGCCCACTTTAAACCCACCTAGCTAATCACAGCCCCCTTTAAACCCACCTAGCTAATCACAGCCCCCTTTAAACCCACCTAGCTAATCACAGCCCCCTTTAAACCCACCTAGCTAATCACAGCCCCCTTTAAACCCACCTAGCTAATCACAGCCCCCTTTAAACCCACCTAGCTAATCACAGCCCACTTTAAACCCACCTAGCTAATCACAGCCCACTTTAAACCCACCTAGCTAATCACAGCCCCCTTTAAACCCACCTAGCTAATCACAGCCCACTTCAAACCCACCTAGCCAATCACAGCCCCCTTCAAACCCACCTAGCTAATCACAGCCCCCTTTAAACCCACCTAGCTAATCACTGCCCCCTTTAAACCCACCTAGCCAATCACAGTGCACTTCAAACCCACCTAGATAATCACAGCCCCCTTTATTAAACCCACCTAGCTAATCACAGCCCACTTCAAACCCACCTAGCTAATCACAGCCCCCTTTATTAAACCCACCTAGCTAATCACAGCCCACTTCAAACCCACCTAGCTAATCACAGCCCCCTTTAAACCCACCTAGCTAATCACAGCCCCCTTTAAACCCACCTAGCAAATCACAGCCCCCTTTATTAAACCCACCAAGCTAATCACAGCCCACTTTAAACCCACCTAGCTAATCACAGCCCCCTTTAAACCCACCTAGCTAATCACAGCCCACTTCAAACCCACCTAGCCAATCACAGCCCCCTTCAAACCCACCTAGCTAATCACAGCCCCCTTTAAACCCACCTAGCTAATCACTGCCCCCTTTAAACCCACCTAGCCAATCACAGTGCACTTCAAACCCACCTAGATAATCACAGCCCCCTTTATTAAACCCACCTAGCTAATCACAGCCCACTTCAATCCCACCTAGCTAATCACAGCCCCCTTTATTAAACCCACCTAGCTAATCACAGCCCACTTCAAACCCACCTAGCTAATCACAGCCCCCTTTAAACCCACCTAGCTAATCACAGCCCCCTTTAAACCCACCTAGCTAATCACAGCCCCCTTTATTAAACCCACCTAGCTAATTACAGCCCCCTTTATTAAACCCACCTAGCTAATCACAGCCCCCTTTAAACCCACCTAGCTAATTACAGCCCACTTCAAACCCACCTAGCTCATTGCAGCCCCCTTTAAACCACCTAGCTAATCACAGCCCCTTTAAACCCACCTAGCTAATTACAGCCCACTTTAAACCACCTAGCTAATTGCAGCCCCCGTTAAACCCACCTAGGTAATCACATCCCCCTTTAAACCCACCTAGCTAATCACAACCCACTTCAAACCCACCTAGCTAATTGCAGCCCCCTTTAAACCCACCTAGGTAATCACAGCCCCCTTTAAACCCACCTAGCTAATCACAACCCACTTCAAACCCACCTAGCTAATTGCAGCCCCCTTTAAACCCACCTAGGTAATCACAGCCCCCTTTAAACCCACCTAGCTAATCACAACCCACTTCAAACCCACCTAGCTAATCACAGCCCCCTTTAAACCCACCTAGCTAATCACAGCCCCCTTTATTAAACCCACCTAGCTAATCACAGCCCCCTTTAAACCCACCTAGCTAATTGCAGCCCACTTTAAACCCACCTTGCTAATTACAAGCTAGAACTTTAATCCAAATGTTTTACCTCCAACGTACAGGATGGCTCTAACACAGCTACTTAGTAGAAACAACACAGAGGAATGATAGAAGATAATTAGTAGGAACAACACAGAGGAATGATAGAAGATAATTAGTAGGAACAACACAGAGGAATGATAGAAGATAATTAGTAGGAACAACACAGAGGAATGATAGAACATAATTAGTAGGAACAACACAGAGGAATGATAGAACATAATTAGTAGGAACAACACAGAGGAATTTAAATAAATAAAAAAATCAGGCGATGAAGATTATTTAGAAGAAGGATACGATATGACTTATTCTCTCTATCTACCCTGGCATGACAAACTCCCAAAACTGCATTTTTACAAGGAGAGGAGAAAGACAACAGACTGTGTTGCACATCAGTCATATTTTTTTATTTTTTTTATTTATTTAACCAGGCTAGTCAGCTAAGAACAAATGATTATTTACAATGATGGCATACCCTGGCCAAACCCTAACCCGGACGACGCTGGGCCAATTGTGCGCCGGCCAATCACGGACGGTTGAATATACAGCCTGGAATTGAACCAGGGTCTGTAGTGACGCCTCTAGCACTGAGATGCAGTGCCTTAGACCGATGTGCCACTCGGGAACCCATATATCATAGAGCTAGCTGCAGATCAATCATATACCATAGAGCTAGCTGCAGATCAATCATATATCATGGAGCTAGCTGCAGATCAATCATATATCATAGAGCTAGCTGCAGATCAATCATATATCATGGAGCTAGCTGCAGATCAATCATATATCATAGAGCTAGCTGCAGATCAGTCATATACCATGGAGCTAGCTGCAGATCAATCATATACCATAGAGCTAGCTGCAGATCAATCATATATCATGGAGCTAGCTGCAGATCAATCATATATCATGGAGCTAGCTGCAGATCAATCATATATCATAGAGCTAGCTGCAGATCAATCATATATCATGGAGCTAGCTGCAGATCAATCATATATCATAGAGCTAGCTGCAGATCAATCATATATCATAGAGCTAGCTGCAGATCAATCATATATCATGGAGCTAGCTGCAGATCAATCATATATCATAGAGCTAGCTGCAGATCAATCATATATCATGGAGCTAGCTGCAGATCAATCATATACCATAGAGCTAGCTGCAGATCAATCATATATCATAGAGCTAGCTGCAGATCAATCATATATCATAGAGCTAGCTGCAGATCAATCATATATCATGGAGCTAGCTGCAGATCAATCATATATCATAGAGCTAGCTGCAGATCAATCATATATCATAGAGCTAGCTGCAGATCAATCATATATCATAGAGCTAGCTGCAGATCAATCATATACCATAGAGCTAGCTGCAGATCA